>NC_052556.1:2908400-2990927 GCF_016699485.2 Gallus gallus
GTGCATCCCAATGGTGGTGGATCCCCATCTCGGTGCGTCCCAGTTTTGGTGCATCCCAATCTCGGTGCATCCCAGTGTTAATCCGTCCCAGTTTCTTCTGTGCATCCCAATCTCAATCGCAATCCTGATTGCAGAGCATCCTGATCTTCCTGCACCTCAGTTTTGGTAGATCTCAATCTCAGTGCATCCCGATTCAGTGCATCCCAGTATTGGAACATCCCAATCTCGGTGCATTTTGATCTTGGTACATCTCAGTGTTGGTACATCCTGATCTCGGCACATCCCGATCTCGATGCAACCCAACATCAGTAAATCCCAATCTCACTGCATCCTGATCTCTCCGTATCCCAGATGCGATGCATCCAATCTTGCTGCATCTCAATCTCAGTTTTGCTGCATCCAACATTTGGCACATCCCAAACTTGACGCGTCCAAATCCCACCGCATCGCAACTGCAGCACATCGCAGTTTCAGTGCACCCCATTCTCACTGCATCCCAGATTCAGTGCATCCTGGTTTTGGCGCATCCCAATAGCACGGAATCCCGGTTTCACTGCATCCCAAACTTGCAGTATCTCAGTTTTGTTGCATCCCCATTTTGCAGCATCCCAATCTCGGTGCATCCCAGTTTCACCGTATCCCAAATTCAGTGCATCCCGATTTTGGTGCATCCCAATCTTGGAGCATCCTGATCCCAGTTCATCCAATCCCAGCGCATCCTATGTGCAGCCACTCCATGTCCATACAGCTGTGGCCGTGCTGGGGGGGGTGCAGCCCCCGGAACCCATAGAAAAGGGGAAACTGAGGCAGGTGGGGGCCGGGCAGAGCGGAGTGGCAGTGTATGTGTGGAGAGGGTCCCCGCTTGCCCTGGCGCAGCCGCCATGGGGTGGTACCTGGGGGGGACAGGGGGAGGTGGCCATGTCCCCCCCCCCCCCCAGCGTGGGGTGTGCCTCCCACATCCCCGGCTTGGGGCTGGGTTTGGTCCTGTTTGGTGAGAAAGAAACCCCAAGCGGGGACCTGGGGGACAATGGAGTGCCCCTACCCTAAACAGGGCAGTGGGTGTTGGGGGGGATGCTGGGGTTGCTGGGCCCCCCTCCTCAGCCCATGGACTGGGATGGACTGGGAGGGGGGATCCATCTGGTCCTGCCGGGGGGGGTCCATCCTTCCTGAGCGTGTGGGGGTCTGTGTCCCCCTCCGGCAGGACCGACCTCCCCACCCCAGGGGGCTGCTCTCCGCCATCAGGGTCACCCATGGGTGCTGCGCTGCACTTCCAGACCTGGGGAGGAGGGAGAGGATGGGGGCATTAAGCGGGGCTGGGGGGGACCCCAAATGGGTTGGGGGGCTGTTAGGGGGTCCAGAGGGGCTCACCGGGCTCAGTAGGGCCGGTTGGCGTCTTTGGGCCTCTTGAGCTGCACTTTGAGGCGCTTCATGCCGATCTGGAACCCATTCATGGCATGGATGGCTGCCTGCGCACTGGCTGGGTTGTCAAAGCTGACAAAGCCTGGAAACAGCAGGGACATGGGGACAGTGGGGACACAGGGATGGTGGTGACAATGGGGATGTGGGGACAGCAGAGACACAGTCATGGTGGTGCAGATGTTGTGGCCCTGCAGTTGGCCCATGATATCCACAGCCACCCTAACTCCACCCCCCTGGCCTTGGTGGCTCCAGCTGTTGTGTCCCATGGCATTTTGATGTCCCGACCATGATGTCCCCATGTCTCTGGCCGTGGTGACCCCATCTGTGAAGTCCCTGTGCCTTGGCCATGATGTCCACATGTTCTGGCCATCGTGTCCCCATACTCCTGGTCATGGTGTCCCCATCTATGATGTCCCAATGCTACGACAATGGTGTTCCCATGTCTCCATCCTTGGTGACCCCATCTGTGATGTCCCCGTGCCCTGACCATACACCACAATGTCCCCATACTCTGACCATGGTGCCTCCATCCCATGACACCCCCAGTCCCTACCGAAGCACTTGCTCTGGTTGGTGGCGCGGTCGACGAACACTTTGGCGGAGATGACGTTGCCGAAGGGCAGGAACATTTGTAGGATCTCGGTGTCAGCGAACTCCTGGGGCAGGTGGTAGATGAAGATGTTACAGCCCTCGGGGCCTGCGGAGGGAGCAGCGTCATGGCGGGCACAGGCCCGGGGGCACCCCAAAAAACACCAAACCCCAACCCAACCCGTGCACCCATCCATGGAGCACCCACAGACCCCAATGCATGAGCCCAAAAACACTGCTCCGTGGCTTCCCCGTGGCCATGGGTACCCCAAGCACAGCTCCAGTGGGTGAGTGAGGGGTCCTGGGGAGTCCCAGAGGAGTCCTGGAGGTCTTAGGGGAGTCCTGGGGACTTGGAGAGGGTCCCAGGATTGTGAGGTCCTTAGGAAGGTTCTGGGGCGTCCCAATGTCTCAGAGAGTCCTGAGGGATCTCAGGAGGTTTGAGGAGTTCTGGAGGGGGTCTCAGGGTCCAGGGAGGGCTTGGGGGGTTCCTCACCTTCACGCTGCTGCTGTTGGGGAGGTGGAGGGGGGGCCAGCAGTGGCCCTGGGGGGCGAAGGCTGGGCTCACCAGCCCATAGGCGGCAGGGTAGGCGGCTGTGGGGGAAATTGGGTCAGCCCAGTACAGCCCAGTGCTTCCCAACACATCCCAGTGCCCTCTACTACCACCAGAGTCCCTGCAGTGCTCCCAGTGCCCTCCAGTACCCCCAGTGCCTCTCAGTGCTTCCAGTGCCTCCACTCTTCCCCCAGTGCCATCCCAGTCCCTTCCAGATGCGCCCATCTAAACCATGCGGCTCTCCCCAGTATCCTCCCAGTGCCCCCTACTGCCCTCCCAGTGCCCCCCTGATGTCATGCAATGCCTTCACAGCACCCTCCACTACTCCCAATGCTTCCCAGTGCCCCTCGGAGCCATAAAATGCCTTCCCAGTGTCAACCATTGCCCTCCAACTGGCTCCCAGTAACATCCAGTACCCTCCCAGTGCCATGCAATGCCATCCCAGTGCCTCTCAGTGCCACCTCCAGTACACCTTCAGTCATGCAATGCTCATCCAATACACCCCAGTTCCTCCCAGTACCCCCAATGTCACACAGTGCTCTCCTAGTGCCTGCCAGTGCCCTCAGTGCCACAAAGTCCCCATCCAGCTTTCCCCAGTGCCGTGCAATGCTTTCCCAGTCCCTCCCAGTGCCCCCCAGTGCCCCCACCTGTGTAGTGCTGCATGCCAGCATATGCCTGCTGCAGGGGGTCCGCAGGGGCAGCGGGGCTCTGGGCTGGGGGGACAGATGGGGGGGGCCGTTAGGGAGGTGGGGGGCAGTGAGGGGCGGCTGGGGGGCGGCAAGCACCTGGGAATGGGGGAACCCCTCCGGCGTAGACAGCCTCGGGGGCAGGCGGCCCTGCGGGCTGTGCAGGCACCGGGCTGTACCCGTTGACACTCAATGGGGCTGCGATGGCGGGGACTGGCGTGGCAGCCATGGCCGGCGGCGTGCTGGTTCCTGGGGGACAGCGGGGTCATCACCCTGACAGTGGCACCACGCTGTCCCCATCTGGTGGTGGATCCATCCTCTGGTGGCCACCATATCGCCATCCCACAGGGATGCATCTTTGGGGTCCCCATCCAACACGGACCCACCCTGATGTCCCCATTTCCAGCGTCCCACCCCCGGCATCCCCCATCCTTGATGTCCCGAATCTCTCATGTCCCGTGTCCCACATTCCCCACCCCGGATGACCCCCAAGCCCCCGATGTCCCCATTTCTCCAGGTGCCACCTACCTGAGGAGGGGGGCAGAGGGGTGGCGATGAGCCCGTTGGGGTTGACCGTGCCCATGTGCTGCATCTGGACGGCCATGGTGGCCATGGGGCTGAGGTAGGCCGAGTGGGCGGCCACCAGGGCCGCCTGCTGCTGCATCAGCTGTGGGGACAGCGCTGGCACCGCGCACGGCCACCAGGGTCCCCTCCCAAGTGGTGTCCCCGTGGGACCCCCATGGCCCAGTGGATGCCACCCAGTTGGTTCACATTGCCCAGCTTGGAAACCCAGTGTCTCCTCACGACACCCCATGTCCCATCTTGGACCATGTGGGGCCAATTTTCCCCCCTCCACCCAATGACCCCATACTGGATTATGGGATCCACCATTACTGGGTTCCACCATTTCCCACTGCCCATCACCGCAGTGCGGGGATCCACCACCTCACCCCATGGGCATCCATCAGCTCACCCCATGTCCCATCCCAGCCCACCGTGACCATTCCCTACTGATGTGTCCCACCCCCATGCCCCCACCCCACCATCATGTAGGGCCATCCCTCCGGCTGCCATCCCACAATACAACACCCTCACCCCACACCCAGGGGTCCACATCCCCCTGACCCCCATGTCCCCATGTCCCCCCTACCGCCTGCGTGTAGGCGCTGTAGGCCCCAAACTGGAGTGCTATGGGGCTGAACATGCCGAGCTGGCTCGCCACCTGCTGCATCCGCCGCAGACCCCGCTCCTTCTCCGTGTCCGCAAACTTCACCACCAGGCTGGATGAGGCGCCCTGTGGTGACACCGCCGTCACCCCATGGGCACATGGGGACAGCGCAGAGAGATAGGACGGGGAGGGGTCCATTGGAGGGTTGATGGTGGGGTGAACTGGGGGGATGGTGGGGGAGATACTGAGATAATGGTGGGGACAATGGCGGGGATACTGGGAGGGATAATGGGAACCGTGGGAGGGATCATGGTGGGGATGATGGGAATCGATAGCAGGGGCAGGGGGAGTGATGGAGACAATGGGGATGGTGGTGGTGGGAACCACGGGGGCAGTGGTGGGGCTGGCGGTGGAGAATGGGGCGGGCAGTGGGGTGGTCGGGGGTGGCCGTGGGTTGGTGGCCCCTCACCGGCAGAGTGCGGCTCCCATGGAGGGCAGCGATGGCAGCCTGGGCCTCTGCGTGGCTCTGGAACTTGACGAAGGCGCAGCCTGGGGACAGTGGGGTCAGCAGGACAGGGCCCGGACCCTCCCCAGCCCAATACACCCTGACTGTCCCCATCCTTGTCTCCATTCCCATCCTCATCCCCCTCCCCATCCTATCCCCAACTCCATTCTCATCCTTGTCCCCACCCCCATCATCATCCCATTCCCATTCCATCCCCATCCCCATCCCTCTCCCCATCGCCACCCCATCCCCACCCTGTCCTGTCCCCACCCCCATCCCCACACAGTGACACCTTTGCTGGTGCCATCGGGGCCGCGCAGCACTGTGCACTCATCGATGGTCCCAAAGGGTTCAAACATCTTCCTCACATCCTCGTCTGCCTGCTGCTTGCTGAGCATCCCCACAAACAGCTTGCGGTCCTCTGCGGGACAGCGTGGTGACACCGGGACACCGGGATGGACACCCCCTCACCCGGCCAGGATGGGGACGTGGGATGGGGACAGCGCGGGGACACCCAGCACCCAACCAGGATGGTGTTGGGGACATGGGGATGGGGACAAGTGCACCCCTCTTCCAGGGACATGGGGACCCCAAGATATGCTGAGACCCCTGGGGACGGGGAGATGGTAGGGGGGAACACCTCTCATGGGGCTGCTTGGGTATAGGTTGGGGACATGGGGACGGTGCTATGCTGGAGCCTCCCCAGGGACGTGGTGACACCCATGGGATGGGGACATGGGAGGAGGACAGGGAGGGGGCCAACCCCACCATGGGACAGGGGCAGAGGAGGAGGGAACATGGGGACATTTGTGGGGGACATGAGGACACAGTGACAAACAGCACGGGGATGGGGACGGCCAACCCTACTGGGGACATGGGGACCCCCTGGGTGAGGACATGGTGGGGGGACAGGGGTTGATGCCAGCCCTGTGGGGGACGTGGGGTGGCCTTTGGGGGGTCCCATTTGGGGACACGGGGGTGGTACCTCCTCGGCTCTCACTGTCCGCCGGCTTCACCTGGATGGGGCGGTTCATCTGGGGGGGGCACAGCGAGCGATGGGGACACAGCCCCCCCAAAGCTCCCCGGGTACCCCAAAGATGCTCTGTGTTACCATGGCAATGCTGCCCTGCATCCCATTACCAGGCAACGGGCACCATGGCAACGACCACCTCCCCCCACACCCCCCCTCCTCCCCACACACACACACACACTATTAACTGGGGGGGGGGGGGGTTTGACCCCACCCCCTGAGAGCAACGTGGGGGGGCAGGGAGCAGATGCCCAGTAACCATGGCAACGGGAGGACGTGCTCCATGGCAACCGCCCACTCATCCCCAATTTCCCCATCCCGTTGCCTGGCAACGGCGCTGACATCAGCAGCGCTGCGATAAACAATGACAAGGCCGAAGGGGGGGGGGAGGGGGGTGGATTTGGGGGGCCCCCGAAACCCCTACGACTGAAGGAGGTGGGGGAGGGGCGGGGGGGTGTTGTCCCCATCTCACCCCACCCTCCCCCTATTTCCCACGCAGAAAGCGAAGGTGCCCCCCCCAACCCCACAGCACCCCCCCATAAAGCCCAGATGGTGCCCCCCCCCGCTTTAATCCTCCTTAATCCTGGGATTATCCTGGGATGGAGCTGGAGAAACAGAGGGGGGGGGGAGCCCCTAATAGGGGCTCCCAGCACCCTAAATCCCCCCCCCATTCCCCAGTATAACAGCCCCCTAAATCCTTCCCCCATATAACAGCCCCCCCACCCCGTTGGCACTGATGGGGACAGTGGGTGACATTCGTGTTCCCCTCCACATAAAACACCACACTGGGGGCAGCTGTTGGGGCGGTGCCGCCCCTTAATCCCCCCCCCCATCTACCCCCCCCTATGCAAATAATCCCCCCCCCCACACCCCATAAACCCCTCCAAATCCCCAGATTATCCCAAAGAAGGTAAATCCCAGGGGGCTCTGATGGGGGGGAGCGGGTGGGGGGGTAATGAGGGGGGGTCATTGATGGGGGTGGGGATTGAGTGATTACTTCCTTCTGGGGTTCCCCCCCCCCCCATTAATGTCTGAGGACCCCATAATTCCCCTCTAGAAATGAATCTTTGTGGGGAGGGGAGTGTCTGGGGGTCCCTGGCCATAATTAAGAGGGGAGAGCACCCAAAATGCTTCACTTCCCTCCCATATAAATGGCATTTCCTCCCCGCATCCTCTTTTGTTGTCTCATCTGTTGGGATTTTTGGCCCTGGGGGGATGTTTTGGGATTCCCAATGGGGGGAGGGTCTCTGTGTACCCCCAATATTTACACTCGGGAACTCCCCCTCCCCCCATTTGTCTCCGGGAACCACCAAACCCTCCCATAAAGAGGCCTTTGGGGGGGGGGGGGGGGGGGAGGGGAAGGCTGGGGATCCCTGGCGATAATAAGTGGGAAAGAGCACTCATATGGGGTGGGGTGAGGGGGAGTCACTGTGCTACCCCAAAGTGTGCATATAGCACTGGGGGGGTGCCATGCACCCTCAAAGTATGTGTGTGCTGCATTGGGATGGGAATTAGGGTGCATTTGCACACGAGGTGTGCAAAGTGGGGGAGGGGGAGGGGACTACACCCCAAAGGAGGTGTATGGGTTTTGGGGAGGGGGGGCACTCACCCCCGGCAGCGTTTTCTGCTCGTGGAGGGCACTCTGCGCCTTCAGGGCCGACTCGCGGGCGCAGTAGGTGAGGAAGGCGCATCCTATAGGGACAGGGGATGAGGGGGGTGTTGGGTGGGGGACGCAGAGACCCCTGACCCCACACCCTGCAGTTGGGGTGGTAATGGTGTCCCTGTGGCCCTTCGACCCCCCCCCCCCCCCACCTTGGTTGTGGTTCCCATCAGCATGGCCTCAGGGCCTGCACAGACCCCACAGCACAACAACACCACACATACAGCTGTCACACAATTGCCTACAACCATTGCACCCCATACAACCATCATTCACAGCCATCGCATGGCCCATACAACCATCATCCCCCATACAACCATCCCACACCCCATACAACCAGCATCCCCCCATACACCCACCCTGTGTGCCCCACGTATGACCATCACACCCACCCCCATATCCCCATCCCACACTCCACGTACGACCATTACACTCCCAGACTGCTGCATGCCCCACACACAACCACTGTACCCCATACAACCACTGCATACCCCAAACACAACCCCCAGACCCTACACACACACAACTCACTTGACACAACCGCTGCACACATCCCACACTACATCTCACCCTACACAACCATCACACAACCCACAAGACATCACACCCCATACAACCATCGCACCCCACTCACCACCTCCGCCCCACACCATCCATAACGAGCACTGCCCCACACAACACTCCCAGCACAGCCCCACGGAGCCCCACAGCTCCACAGGGCCCACCTGCACCCCTGGCCCCTATAGGGCACAGCCCCCACCCCACAAGCACAGATCATACCCAGATTGCAGCGCCGTACCGCAGCTGTGGGGCTGTTCTTGAGCTCCAGAGCTGCCCGTGGGGCTGTGGGCCTATGGGGCTGTGCTCAGGGCTGTAGCTGTGCCATAGGGCTGTATGTAGAGCTGTAGGTATGGGCTGCACCATACTGTAGGGCTGTACGTAGGCTGTACCCGTGCCATAGGGCTGTATGTAGGGCTGCACGTAGGGCTGTATATAGGGCCAGCCCCGGTGCCCAGGGGCCGTACTCAGGCCCCACGGCCGCGTGCAGCTCCTGCTGCCCATTCCCCACTCCTGACCCCCATCCCCGTTCCCCATCCCCACCACCGGCGCCGTACCTTTGTGCATCCCGGTGTATTTGTCCTTGATGACCGTCAGCTCGTAGATCTTCCCGAACTGCTCGAAGATGGGCTTCAGGTCCTTCTCCTCCAGGTGCCGCGGGATCTGCCCCACGAAGAGTTTGATGGCGTCGGGCTCCTTCATGGGGCCGCCGGCGCTCGGGGCCGCGCCCTCCGCCCGGTGCCCTCCCCGGTGCTCCCGGTGTTCGGTTCTGCTGCTCCCGCTGCTCAAATCCTGGTGCTCCCGGTGCTGTCGGTGTTCGGTTCCGGCGTTCCTGCTGCCCTTTCCCGGCTTCTGGCTCCCGGCTCTGGTGCTCCCGGCGCTCCCACTGCCGGTTTCCGGTGGTGCCGGTGCCGCCGGTGCTCAGATCCGGTGCTCCCGGTGCTCCCGATGCCCTTTTCCCGACTCCCAGTGCCCGGATGTGGTGCTCCCGGTTGCTGTCAGTGTTCGGTTCGGTGCTCCCAGGGCCAATCCTCGTGATCCCGGTGCTCCCAGCGCCTGGTTCGGTGCTCTCAGTGATTGGATCCGGTGCTCCCGGCTGCTCCCGGCGATCAGATCCGGTGCTCCCGGTGCCCGTTTCTCAGCTCCCGTTCCCTTTTCGCCCACTGCCGGTACCCCCGGTTCCCCTTTCCCGACTCCCGGTGTCTCCCGGTTCTGTCTCCCCGGTGCTCCCGATTGCCGGTTCGGCGCCCCCGGTGTCCGTTCCGGTGCTCCCGGTATTCCCGTTACCCGATTCGGCGCTCCCGGTGCCCTTTTTTTCGGCTCCCGGTGCCCGGTTCCGTGCTCCCGGCGCTCCGGTGCCGGTGACGGCGGCGCCGCACACAAAGGAGGGGCGGCCCCGGGGCTGAGGGCTCCTCCGGGGACGGGGCGCGGTGGGGCGGGGGCTGCGCTCTGCCCGGGGGCGGCGCTCCGGGGCCCGACGGCGCTTCTCCCGCAGCCGCCGCTCCGCCCGGAGCCACCGGGTATCGCCGTGTGGGGGGATACGGGGGGCGGGGGAGCGGGGATATGGGAACGCGGGGATATACGGTGGGGATATGGGGGGGAATGTGAGGGCGATGCCGGGTGTAGATACGGGGTATGGGGGCGTTTTATGGGGGATATGGGGTGGGGATTTGGGGGGGGTTGTGGGAGGGGGGATACGGGCATATGCGGTGGGGATACTGGGGGTGGGGGATAGGGGGTGGGTGTGGGGGGGGACGTGGGGGAGGTGTGGGGTGGAATGGGGATATGGTGGGGTCAGAATTGGCCACGCCCATAGCGCCGGTACCGGGCGGGGGATGGGAAACGGGAATATGGGGCGGAAATGGGGAAATGGGAAATAGTGGGAACGGGAATAGGGGACGGGAATGGGGTCGGGAGCGCCCGGGGCAGCGGGAGGGGGGGGGGGGGTGGGGGAGGGAGGGGGGCCGCCGCGCGTGGCACTGCGGGAGGAACCGCCGCAACAACGGGACCCGCAGCAGCCCCGGGCGCTGTCCGCGGTGCTGAGCGGAGCGCCGGTGGGGCGGAGCTGCGGGGGGGGGGGACACGGAGACACGGACAGACCGACACGGGGACACGTGGGAACACGGACATGGGGACACAGACAGACGCGGGGACACAGAAACATGGGTAGACAGACATGGGGACATGGAGACAGATGGAAACGTGGGCATGGGGACACAGCGACACGGACTGACGGACACAGGGTCACGAGGATGTGGATATGCGCGCATGGGGACATGGACAGACATGGGGACATGGACAGACGGGAACAGATGGAAACCTGGACGTGGGGACAAGAGGACACGGACAGACGGACACAGGAACGTGGGGATATAGGGACACGGGTGCACAGACAGACACAGGGACATGGGGACATGGCCACGGACAGACTGACGTGGGAACAGATGGGAACACGGACACGGGGACACAGACATGGGGGACAGACAGAAGGACACGGCCATGGATGCGTGGGGACACGGACAGATGGACACGGGGATGTGGGGACACACGGACACGTGGGTACATGGAGATGGGACACAGACGGACAGACACACACGTAGGGGTGTGGACACACGGACACAGCCTGTGACACAGTGTGACACAGTGTTACACACACTTACAAAAACCCCATTACACACACCCCGTTACACACACAGTTACACACTCAGTCACACCCTAAAGCCCTGTAACGACCCTCACATGGCGGCTATGGGGCACACGCCCCGCTGCACACTCACACGATGGCCCCCCAATCTCACACCATTACACGGGGATAGCGGTCCACACACCCGCCGTTGCACGCTCGCAGTGACACGCAGTCACGTGGTTTACACGCGCACCGTCGCACCCCACCGGGGCCGTTACGCCCGTTATCCGTTTCCCCCCCCGCGACGCCGCACTTCGGCCCTGGATGGCGGCACCGGGACCGGCCTGGGGGTGCGGGCGTGAGGCGGTGCGGGGGAGACGGGGAGGGGAGAGGGGGGGGAACGGGGACGGACGACACCCTGGGGAGGACGGCGCGGTGACGCGTGTCCGTGTGTTCCGTCCGTGTGTCCGGTCTGTCTCCCGCAGCCGTCCCTGCGCCCATCACGTGAGCGGTACCTGCGGGAGCGGCCGGAGGTTGGCGATGCTGCTGCGGGGCTTGCTGCGGTGGCGACCCCCAAACCCGACCCCATCCTCATTCCAACCCCGACCCCCCCCTACACCCGGACCCCATTCCTAATTCTGCTCCCCGCTGCTCCCCGTCCCCCCCCTGGTTCCCATACCCCAACCCAGGGGTGGTTCCCCCACACCAGCAATGCTATGGACCGCCCCCCCCAACCTCGTCCCCAAAATCCCACGATCCTTCTGGACCCCCATCCCCTCACCTCAGCCTCCCAAACTCCATTTAGGGTCACCTTCCAACCCCCACTCGCACTTTTGGGGGTGACCCTCCTTCCCACCCGCTGCAGGGAGGTGATGCTGCGACGCGCCCCGCAACGTCCTGGAGTTTGCTGCAGTGGGGGGGGACACCGGGGACCCACAGTCATTGTGGGGACAGTGATACCCCAGGGCGTAAGGGGACCCCACTGGAATGGCGGGGATGGGGGCGGGGGGGACGACACATTAGAGAAATGGTGACACTGTGGCCATAGCAGGACCCAATTCCTTTAGGGGGACAGCAGCAACCGTAAACCAGAGGGAGCATTTGGGGAGTGTCACCAAGGCCGGGGGGGGTGGGGGAGCCTTTAGGGACAAGGACATCAAGGTGTGGTGGACCCACAAAGGGGACAGTGGCATGAGGGTGCAAGAGGGCACTGGGGACAGTGACACTGAGGGGTGGGGGGGACCATCTGGGAGCAGTGCCACCGAAGTGCAGGGATCCATCTGAGGACAGCGCCACAAAGCACAGTGTCCCCATCCATTGCAGAGTACTTCACAGACCCAGAGCTGCCGCGGAGGATTTGGGATCAGTTGGGGACTGATCCCACAGCCGCCGCAGTGACGATGACAACCCCCTGTGTGACACAGCAGTGACAAGAACCCGGTGCTCATGTTCCTGTGTGTCCTGCAGCAGTGCTGGGGCTGCGGTGCTGCCAGGGGCTGAGCACCCATCTGGGGCTGTCTGGGGAGGTTGAGCCCTGTGGGGCCCTAAATCCCAACCCCCACCCCATCCCCAACTGCATTCCCAAACCCCAAATCTGGGGTTGTCTCTCCCACCCCCCCCCCCACCTGTTCCCCTATGGGATCAGCCCCCAAAAATCCCTTCAAGGTTATCCCCAACCCTGCTGCCCTTTGGAATCAGTTCCTGAAAACCCATTTGGCGTCATCTCCAAATGTCTTTGGGGTCAGCCCCGAAACCCCAAACCACATGCGCTTGCCCCACACTCCAACCCTTTTATTCACTCAGCAAGGATGGGGAGCTATGGGTGACAGCTCCAGTGGGGGTTCCCAAATCCCCCGACCCCAAAAGGAGGGGGCCTGTGGGGTCAGAGCACCTCGTCGCGCCGTGCTGCCAGCAGTGCTGCCTGCTGAGACCTGCCAGTGCCCGGCGCCGCTTCGTCCGACGGCCGCATGAACTCCACCACGTCCATGGGCGACCCGCACCGTATCCATCCCATTCACCTGTGGGGGTGGGGATAGGGAGGGGGGCGGTGGGGGCAGACCCTGCATGTTGCTGTTGATGGTGGCACCCATCCCCCTCCACTCAGGAATCTCAGTGTTGCCCCAAGGAAAACCTTAAAAAAAATGGAGGAGGGAGCAGGGAGCCTCCTCATCCCAGCCCCAAAATCCCCAGGGGATCAAATCACACTGAAATATGGGACATCCATCCCCCAAATCCCACCAAAATCCCACTGATGTGAGGCAGCTCCATCCCCCAAATACCACTGAGGGATGGGAATGCCATGCCCTAAAATCCCATTGAAATAGTTCAGGCCCATCCCCCCACATCCCACAGATGTGGGGCATCCCCACCCTTTGAACCCTGCTGTGGGGCAGGACCCAGCCCCCAGACCCCGCTGCGTACAGTGGGAGCACGGGGACGCACACAGCGATGGAAGTGCAGCCCCTTCCCCATCGCCATCCCCACCCTCACCCCCCAGTTAGCACCTCACTTCCAATTAGCAGGATCCTAATGAGCCCACAGCGCTGACACAGATATGGGGCCCTCAGAGACTGAGGGACAACGGCTGATGGCACAGAGGGGCGGCTCTGTGTGTATGTAGGTCACAGGGACAGAATTTGTTTTTTGTTTTTTTTTTTTCTGTGAAAAACCCCAAATGTTCCCCCCCAGCCCCCTCACCGGGACTGTGGGTTCCTCTCTGGCATTGCTATGGGGGCCACGGGCTCTCCCCACACCTCCCACACTATGGGGCAGGGAACGGGGAGGCTGTGGGACGCCGTGCACTCACCGTCACGTCGCACCAATACTCGCCCCAGCGGGTGATGGGTTCATCCGGCAGCTTCAGCGCATGGGGTGGCACCGACACCCGCAGCTGTGATGGGTCAGAAGTCAGAGGGCACCACACATGGCCCAGCAGCCCGCTCCCTTCATCTTCTCACGGCCTTCATTAAAGCCCACCGCCCCACAGCACACAGAGCCTCCACTGCGCCCCCCACGCTGTGGGGATGGAGAACCCACATCTCTGAGAGCACAACTCACGTTCTTGAGGAAGTGCCGCGCCACGATGGCGGTGCTCAGCTCCCAGTTCACATTGTTCTTCATGCCCACCTCCAGGCGGCAGCTTCGCAGGAACTGCAGGGTCTGTGGGGCAGGGGGTGGTGTGGGGCAGGGGCTCAGTGTGATGTGGGGATCAGTATGAGGCCGAGGGTCAACATAGGGCATGGGGGCAGCGTGCAGCAGGGAGTTATTGTGGGGCGGGGGGGGGTCGATATGGGGGCACCCCCCCCCCCCCACTCACCCTCTCTCCGCTCTGCGTTTGGATCGCCTCCATCTGCCCTTCCTGGCTCTACAGCAAGAAAAAAAAGATGAGGAACAACCCAAAGCAGAGGCTCCCCATGCTCCAAAGCTGTTCCTCCCCCAAACCACCACCCCTTTGCTAGCTAATTAACAGCAGGGCGGTTCACGAAGCGGCTCATTAAGTGGCTCACTTGCTTCTCCTCTTCGAACAGCCGGCGGTTCTCAGGTGATGCATACACAGCCAAGCCCTGCGGCAGCAGCCGGTTGCGCCCCACAGACTTCTTCACAGAAACGATGTCCCCACGGCTCCCCAGACCTGCAGGGACAGCGAGGGGCAGCACCCCACATCCTGCCCTGGGAGGAGGGGGGGGGAGCCCCAACCTCAAACCCCACCCAAAATCCCACTGAGACAGCACACAGAAATAGCGAATAGAGCAGAAATCAGAGGAAAAAAGAGCGGAAAAGCAGAGGGGAGGAATCAGAAATCAAGGGGTAATTATGTCTGGGCACTGAATTTCCTGCCCAGGCAGTGAGCTCACACTCAGACGAGTGACTCTAAAAGAAACGGTGCTTTCATGCTTAACTTTATGGTGTTTTGTTGTGTGTTTTTTTATTATTTTTTCAGTGGATTATGTTTTCTCTTGAAAAGAAGGAGGCTGCGGGGGCGTGGAGGAGCCCAACCACCCCCCGGGTCCTACAGCAGAGGAACAACTCCAGCATCAGTGCAGGGGGGGCTGAACTGCCGGAGAGGCGCTCTGCAGAGAAGGACCCGGGGTCCCGCTGGGCCAATGGCTGCCAACAGGCTGACCGCCGGCTGAACGTCAGATGGACGCACGGCTGACCAGCAGGACGCTGCGGTGCCTCCCCCTGCTGCTCCCCCAGCCCAGCGCCCCCCCCACCCCCGCCCCCAGCCCCGCATACCCTCCACCGCCTGCGTCAGGATCAGCTCCAGCTCCCCGCGCGGCAGATGTTTGCCGTCCTCCACCAGTCGGTACAAGACGCGGTACCGCCGGTGCCGGGCGCGGGGGGGCCGCCCCTCTTTGCTGAGCGGCACCTTCCACCACCGTTCCACCACCACCGTGTCCTGCGTGGGGAAACGGCTCACAGCGGGGCCGGGGCCGCCTACTGCCCCACGGAACCCCGCTCCCCAGTCCGTTACGGCCCGTTCCCTCCCGAGGGCCCAGTCCCACAGTCCATCCCCCTCTTCCCCCCCCCCCCCATAAGCCGATCCCACGGCCCACTTCCCCCCCCCAGAACCCCGTTCCATGACGGTCCGTTCCCCTTGCAGAGCCCGGAACCGCCCCCCGCGATACGTCCCGGAGCCCCCCGGCCCTTACCCGCGCATGGCTCAGGCTCAAGGCCCGCCCCGCCGCCCGAGCAGCAGCTCGCAGCCCCGCGCCCACAGCGGGCCCAACATGGCGGCGCCCAGCCCGAGGACCCCCGCACGGGGCTGCCCGCAGCGCGCCTGCGCCACAACCACGCTGAGCTGCCCGCGGTGCGCCTGCGCAGAAAAGCCCACGGAAAGCTGCCCGCTGCGCCTGCGCACAAAGAGGTCTATCGCCGCCCCTCCCCACCCCCCTCCACCCGCGCAGGTGACGACCACGCAGGGAGAATCGTGGGGTGTCACCCCATCCCACCCCCCCCCCCCCCCCCCACGCCATCTGTCCCCGCAGCACCGAGCAGCGCCCCCTGCATTCAGTGCCCTCTGGGCTTTATTCAACCAGGAAACCAAACAGCTCTTCCCCTCAGCGGGGTGAAAACAACAACAACCAAACCGCAACGGCGCGGAGACAACAATGTGAAAGGCACCCCCACGGTGACCACAGCATCACCGACCCAACGGGGAACACGAAGAACGAGGCACGGAGCGGCCCTGGGAACGCAGCAGGGCAGTGGCTTCCAGAGGGGGGCCGAAGCATCCCGGGGGAGATTTGGGGACACCGCGGCCGGGTTTGTCCCCTCCGGTGGTTACAGAGGGCAGCTGGAAAGCAGTTCCGAGTCGGTGTAGAGATGCAACTCGTAGTGAAACGGGCGCTGTTGATGCGGGGGGTGCTGTGATATGGGGCAGGCACTTCGCTTCTCAAAAAGCATCCAACGCTGCGGCCAGTAGGGGTAGAAACAGCTCTGTGGGGTCCATACACACCATCAGCCCCTGACCTCTATACTTTGGGGTCATTTATTTGTGGTGGCAATGCTTGGTGTCCCTCCACAAAGAGTCATCCCCTTCTGGAGGCAGAGTGTGGCTGTGGGAGTGACATTCCCCCCTTCTGTGCCCCAGCTGTCCCATTTCCAGCCCCAGGAGCAGGGAGGAAGCTCTACAGGGAGGACAGTGCGGCTCACCAAGGTCAGGCCATCACGGGGAGCTCCGCGCTGGCACCGCACTGCCACTGCTGCCAGTCACTGAGGCACCTCCTGCACAGAGTGACAAACCCCACTGCGGTGTCACAACCCGCACATCCACCCCACAGTGCCACCTGCACCGAGGTACGGCCCTACCGTGCCACCATGGGGCAGCCATACCTTGTGGGGTTCTGCCCTCCTCCTCACCCCCAGAGCTGATGGGGATGGGGCCGGGGAAGGGGTTGGCCCCAGGCCAGGGGCTACTGGAGAAGACAGAGAAGTTGGTGTAGCGCATGGAGTCGGTGCAGAAGACAGAAGCAGAGTCCCCATCGGAGAAGGATGGGCGGCTGTTGGCAGAAAGGGCTCCGCTCCAGGTGATGGGACACGGCGCTTCGGGTGTCACGGTGTGGAGGGTTCCAGGGCCCCCAAGGGCTGTGGGACACCAGGAGCCGGGGCTGGGCTGGGCCTTACTGTCATCCCTCTGAGGCTGTGAGGAAGTGGAAGGGCCAAGCAGCAGCCCTGGGGCTGGGGGCTCTGCATTGCCCCACAGCCGCTCGGTGTTCTCATCTAGGGGCCAAAGGAGAAGCTGGGTCAGGCAGGCGTCAGGCACTGCTTCCCCTGCAGAGCTCAGCCTGGTGACCCGCAGCTCCTGCTGTCACTCCTCATGGCACCTCACTGCAAGACTGTGCTCCCCAGGGCTCATGGACCTCTTTGGGGCTTTTACAGGTGCCGAGCTGGAAAGAGATAACATGGGCGGGGGGCTCTGCATGGCCCCCAGTACTGAGCTCAGCACCCGGAGGCCAAGAACCACAGCTCCAGTGGCTCCCAGGGCCCTGGGGGACTATCAGCAGCCCCCAGGGGGGCACCCCCTGTGTCTCCTTTCACCCCAAACAAGCCCCTTCACACCTGGGGACATTACTGGAATTAGGGTCGGCCCCACAGTGCTCACCCAGCAGGCTGATGCAGGAGAGGGTCAGTGGTGTGGCGCTGGGGCTTGGTGGCAGCTCAGACAGGATGCTCTCGAGGGAGGTGCACACCATGTCCTCCTGCACATGAAGAGCCATGTTAACCCCACAACATGGGGCAAAAGGGTGAAGCTCCTGACTCTAAGGATGACCCAGAGCCAAAATCTGGGCAGAGAAAAGATGCTGTCAGAGCCCTGCTGTCCCCCGTCCCACTGCAGCTCTGCTCACCGGTGTCTCCGCTGCACCCCCCGTCACTGGCAGTGGGAATCCACCCCCTTCCTTCTCCTCCTCATGGGGCTGCAGTGCAGCATGGCCCAGCCGCACCAGCTCAGCCCCGATGTCGAGGCTCTGTGGGGAAATGAGAGGAAGATGAAGGACACCAAATCCTCACAGGGTGATGGGAGGGGAGCAGTGAGGCACAGGGTTCACCTCGCCGTGGTGGACATCAAACAGTGCGATGCGTGGCCATGTGCACAGCCCGGCCTGGGTGTAGCTGGAGATTTTGGCCACCAGTGGCTTCCATTGGGCGCAGTAGGTGAGGCGCTCGAATGCGTCCAGCGCTGCCTCGTCCCACTGCTCCCCTGAGGGAGGGCCGGGAGGTGAGCAGCACCAGGAGGGACAGGGGCTCTTAAGAACCACCTGTGCTCCTCCTGCACTCACCCACAGGCACGATCCCAGCCAGGCTGCACTCGATGGCCTGGAAGGGCAGGCTCAGGAAATCACTCCTGGTGGAGAGAAAGCAGCAGGCTGAGGGCGGGGGCAGCCCAAATCCTGCTTCATGGCCTTGCTGGGCTGCACGCTGCCCTCCTGGGGACATCCCCCCAGCCCCGCTGCCTCCTCTCCCCTTCCTCCCACACTCACCGCAGTACTCGCAGAGCCTCACGGGGCGCCTCCCCGTTGTCCCCAAAATCCACATAGTAGAGGTCCAAGTTGCCGTTCTCCAGCGTGCCCAGCACCCGGGCCCGGTACCAATTGCTGCTGTCTGTGTATGGAGCGGCCACGATGTCCCCTGCCTGCACGGCCTCCAGCTCCGCCTGCGGGGACACGGCACGCCACGTCCTCCGGTGCCAGGAGGGGCGAGGGGATGAGAACGGTGTCCCCCTGGGAGCCTCACCACGCAGTCGCTGCCCTCGTAGTGCTGCGTCATCTCAGAGATCAGCTTGTCCAGCTGCAGGCTGCGCTCCCCAATGATCTGGATCCAGAAATGGTTGGGGTTTTCGGCAGCTGAGACGTAGACCTCCAGGTGCTCATCTGCGTGGAAGCTAAAATCGGGGCTGGGGACTGCAGGATAGGAACCAGCAGGAGACAGACATAACGGGTGGATGGTTGGACTAGATGATCTCAGGCATCTTTTCCAACATAAAAGGTTCTGTGATTCTATGACACGTGGATCCCCCCGAGGACACATCGTAGGGCACCCTGAGTGAGGCAGGAGGGAGCAAACCAGAGCCACAAAGCCCTCGCTCCCCATGGGACAGCCCAGCAACATGGGGGGCCTGGGGAGGTGTGGAAAACCTCTTCCCCCCCAACACAGACTCCTCATTGCAACCCAAGGACAATACCAGAACCTCTCACCTTCAAATTTTGGCACCGCTGCCGGCTTTTCTGCTGCCTCACTCCCATCCTGCAGCTCCTCCATGGCTGCCCCCCCTCGCAGAGGGCCCCCATTCCCGGCACCGTGCTCCCTGTCAGGCAGCAGCAATGCTTCCCTGCGGCTGCCCAGGGGCTCCTTGCGGTGGCTCCGCAGCACCGTGGTCTGAGCCAGCTCCTGGCGGAACACTGCATCCTCTACCAGCTTCTCCATGATGAGTTTCTGGGGGAAAACAAGAGGAAAGCATGGGGGTCTCATACCACAAGCCCTCTGGGGGAGTTGGGAGGCTGCCCCAGTGCTCACCTTGGCTGCATCCACCTCCCGCTGTGTCCCCGAGATCTGGATGAGCCGCGTCGGTGCCAGCATGGCCTCAGCCTGGTGCTGGCACTGCACCTGAGCTCCGGAGCTGCGGCAGATGCTGCGCACCGTCTCACCGCCGTGGCCTGCGGGATGCAGAGAGAACCAAGAGGTGAGGAGGATTTATGCCAGTGCTCTCCCACTGTGCCCTCACCCTAAGGAGGGCTGCTTGAAGGGACCGGGGCCGCACCGATGATCCTCCCGACAGCTCTCTGTGGCACGTGGAGCTGCTCCGACACCGGTGTGCTCTCCACCACAATCTGATGCACAGCAGCTTTGGCTCTGCACACTTGGCTGGGCGAACCCCAGATCAGCAGTAGTCGCTCCTCACCATCGTCTTCCCCCTCCAGGTCGATGCGGGCCCCCGTCTCCTGCTGCAGCTGCATGGGGCACCCCATAAGTAGCCCCCACAGTCCCCAGAAGACACATCCATCCCCCCCAGGAGCGGCTCTCACCCTTCGGATGGTGGTTCCCTTCCGACCGATGATGGCTCTCACCGCAGCCCGCGGGACGCGCAGCTCCGCCCGCAGCTCCTCTGCCCCCACCGTGGGCACGTGCAGCTCTGGGGGGGGTTGGGAGGCGGCCCGGTGAGGGCCGGGGGGGCGGGGGGGTTGAACCGGGGGTTGCGTGGGTGGTACAGCCCGGGGGGGAACACGGAGGGGGGGTCTGAACGGGGAGAGTACGGGGTGGGAGGGGGGAGGGGAGAGCAGCGGGGGTGGCACGGGGGGGATACGGCTCGGGGGGTACACGGGGGGCTCCGGGCACCCACCTCGGCCCTCCCGGTACCGCCGGTACAACGATGTAGAGGACGGTGGCCCCGGCGGGGAGGCCCAGCAGCACTGCCACCTTCTGCAGGCCGCTCAGCCCGGCCCAGCCGCTCCTCTCCGACGGCATCGCCGCGCCGTTACCGCACGTTCGGACCTCTCCAGGCCCTTCAGACCCGTTCGGGCCCCGCCAGGCCCCGTTAGGCCCCGCCAGGCCCCGCCAGGCCCGGATCCGTCGCGCCGCCGCCTCACGCAGCCCGCCGCCGCCTCAGGCCCCGCCCCTCCCCGCCGTCCACCCAATCAAAACCTCCCCTCTTCTCCTCCCAGCCAGTCAGCGCCCGCCAGGCGGTGGCCAATCAGCTCTCAGCGCGGTGGGGAAGGGAGGCGGGGCCGAGCGCCTGCCCTGGGAATAAAGCGGCCAATCGGCGGCGCCGGATGGTGCGTCGCAGCCAATCAGCGGGCGGCAGGGAGGCAGAGCAGACCATTGCGGGGCGGGGGAGTTGCCGTGGCGTGGGGGGGGGTAACGGCCCCACGGACGGTGCTTAAAACTGGGAGAGAGGGTCCGGAGGAGGGGCTGTGGTCGTGGGGAGGGACCTACGGGTCAAGACCCCGGGCCTGAGGGCAGCAGAGGGCCCTCAGGGTGGGCTCCGGTGAGGAGGAGGTCGACGGGGGTCTTATGGCCTCCCATAGGCTTATCGGGACAACCTGCGTCCAACCCACGACGTCCGACAGCCCCGTCACGGCACCCCGCGGGTCCCTCCCGCTCCCGATATTACCCCACCCGACCGTTCCGACCCGCAGCACCCCGGAAGACGCCGTTCCCTTCAGCACGCCTTTATTCCCAGCCGTGACAGCGGAGGGGGGCTCGGAGCCGACGGCCCCACGCAGGACGAGGCCGAGCCTCCCCAGAGCCTCCGGAGGGCGGCGCAGCACCCACGGGTGCCCCCTGCGTTGGGCGGGGGGAGCGGGGCTCAGCGGGGGGCGGGGGATTCCGGCTCGGGGGCGAAGAGCTCGCGGTACAGAGGGGGGAAGGCGGGCGAGCGGCGCGGCGGGGCGCAGCCGGCGGAAGGTCTGCAGCTGCTCCACGTGCTGGGAGCACAGCGCCCGCAGGCGGCCCAGCGGCGGCAGCTGTGGGGGGGAGACGGTGTGTGGGACACCGGGGACGCCCCCACAGCGCCACGGGTGTGACGGCGCCCAACCGCGGCAGCCCAGTGGCCCTGACACGCCAATCGCGCTCCGTGTCCCGTGGCACCCCGGTGGTCACGGCACACCCATGGCACCCCGTGTCCCGTAGCACCCCAACATCACCTCAGTCGCCGTGGAAACCCACTCCTCACAAAACCCCATATCCCAAGCATTCCGTGCCTCCCGTCCCGCAGCGCCCCAATGGCACTCCTATGGCCCCACAACCTCTGGCGCCCACCTTCCAAGGCACCCCAACAACCACGACACACCCATGGCACTCCACATTCCATGGCACCCCGTGACACCCACCACCCCATGGCACCCCGCAGTACCCCACGCCCTGTGCCCCCCCGTGTCCCCACCCTGGCCAGCAGCCCCTCACGCTGCGTCCTGCGCAGCAGCAGCCGGAAGGCCACCTCCAGGCGTCCCTGCAGCCGGGCCACCTTCCCTGGGTCCTGCAGCAACGGGCGGGCTGAGGACAGAGACCGCACATGAGGTTGGGGTGGGATGGGGATGGGGACAGAATGGGGACACAGACAGGATGAAGCTGGGGATAGGGATGGGTATGGCCAGGACAGGGTGGGGACGGGGGCGGCCAAGGATGGGGACAAGGACAGGATGAGGTTGGTGCAGGGCTGGTGACAGGGACACAGATGGGAACAGAACTAGGACCGTGACCATGGGATGGACATGGCAGTGGGGACAACAGGACAGGAAAGGGGGCCGCCATGGGGACGGGACACGGGGCTGCCAATGGTGACGTTCACCAGACGGCACCGGAGATGGTGCACGACGGGAACGCTCAACCCCACCACCCAGCACCCACTCTGGGATAGAACTTGGGCCATTTGGGCACACCCCGAGGGGGGCGCACGGGGACAAGGGCTGGTACTCACTAGCATTGACGAGCACGATGGCACTGAAAAGGGCCACCTCCCCCTCTGAGAAGCGCAGAGCACAGAGGTTCTGTGCAAAGTCGAAGATGGAACCGATGAGCTCGGGGCAGCCTGCGGGAACCCCCGTTAGCAGTCCCATAACAACACGTCCCCGCATCCCCAGCGCCCCCGGCGTCCCAAGCCCTACCCAGCGACCTGAAGAGCTCAGCGCCAGCGTACTTGCCCTCGAAGAAGACGGTCCGGTTGTCAGGGTTGAAGGCCCGGCACATGCGCACCAGCACCACCTCCATGGCGCCTGCCACCGCCACCGGGATGGGGACAGCGACGGTGGCACCGGGACGGACAGGGACGGGCCCCGCAGTGCAGCTCGGGGCTGAGCTTGTGTCCCCGTGGCATCGGCCCTTGGGGACTGCCACCTCCCCAGCCAGGACCCCAGGGGGCTGTCACCTCCCAAATGGGCATCTTTGGGACTGCCACCTCCCCGGGAGGACCCTCGGCACTGCCACCCTCGCCGACGGGGTCAGAGTGGTCCTTGGGGACTGCCACTTCCCCAGGGGAACCAGAGCACCCCGTAGGGGCTGCCACCTCCCACTGGGACTGGAGCACCCCATCGCCGTGGGGCTGGGGACAGGGGGGCAGGGACAGGGGATAACGACAGGGCACAGCCCCGTACCCGCCTTGAGGAGGACGATCTGGTCGTTCTGGCAGAGCTCCATGAAGCCGCGCAGCCCGCTTGGCAAACTCCACCACGCGCTGGATGGCCTCGGTGAGCCGGCAGGCGCAGCGCTGCCACATCTCCTCCGGCGGCTGCAGCACCCGAGGCCACATCCCCAGTGGGGTCAGAGCGGTCCCTGGGGGCTGTCAGCTCCCCATGGGGCTCAGAGCGGCCCGCAGGGATTGTCACTTCCCCGCTGGGACCCCTGGCACTGTCATGCATCCTTAACGGGACTCCTGGGGACTGCCACCTCTCCAGCCCCACCCCTGGCACTGTCACCCCCCGGTGGGGACTCGCGATGCTCCGCTCACCTTTTTCTGGAAGGCGCAGACCTCCTCCCGGCTGAAGGTTTCCCCGCGGCGCAGCTGCAGCTCCTCGGCACGGAGCTGGCACGTCTCACGGTGCGATGCCAGCACGCTCTGTGTGAGCAGCTCTGGGGGACATCATGGGGACATGGGGACAAAGGAGGGCCGAGGACGTGGTCCCCAAGGTGCCAGGTCCCACTGCCGGCTGCGAATGGAGCCGGGTCCCACCAGGATGCGGCACCCATGGGTGACGGAGCCAGACCCCATTACTGCTGAGCACCCATGGGTGATGGAGCCTGGTCCTGAACCCACGGAGCACCCGCAGGTGACACAGGTGAGGTTCCCCCACCCCCCGGCACCCCTGGGTGACGCTCGCAGCCCTGTGCCACCACCGCTCACCAATCTCCAATGCGGGTGACTCCAGGATGCTCCCAGCCTCGGGGTGGGGGCGCACACCAGGACCGTCCTCATCTCCATTCTGCGTGGCCATCTCCCTCCGCTCACCCTCCGCTGTGACACCGGGGCACCCCGGGGTGCCGGGGGGCAGTGGGAGGCCCCGGCAGCCCGGCAGCCCTATGGTGAAGCTGGGGGTGCCTTGGGCTGCCCGCTCCCGCTCCCAGTCCTGGTCCCGGTCCCGGTCCCGTTGCTGCTGCTCCAGTTGCTGCTGCACCTCCGCATGCAGCCGGTCCCGCTGCTTCTTGGACATGCGGCCAAACTTGACAGCTGTGGGGCAGGCGCACACGCGTGTTCAGCCATGTTCACGCATGTGTATGGGTGCGTGTGTGTGCCCGCCTCAGGACACACGTGTGGCTTTCAGGCCGAGGGGGGCACGGACCGTCGCGGGACATGCCGAGGCGGAGGCACTTCTGCAGGCGGCAGTGCTGGCAGCGGTTGCGGCTGGCGCGGTCGATGGGGCAGTTCTGCTGGCGGCTGCAGGCGTAGCTCAGGCTGCTCTGTTGGCTGCGCCGGAAAAAACCCCTACCAGCAGGGGGGGCGAATTGGGGTCACCCACCTGAGACCCCCCCAACCCCAATTACCAACTCCCCCCCTCCCCCCCCCCAGCTCTTCCCCCCAGCGCTCACCTTGCAGCCCTCACAGGTGATGACACCGTAGTGGATCCCCGAGGATTTGTCCCCGCAGATCTTGCAGGGGATCGCCTCGATGTGGGCTGAGGGAGGGGGGTTTGGGGGTCAGCTCCTCTGGGATCCCCCAGCTGCTATGGGCTCACAGGGCCCCTGCAGAGTCTCCTGGCCCCAGAATGTCCCTACGGGATCTCATGACCCCTATGGGCTCGCAGGGCCCCTCTGGAATCTTGCAGGGCCCTTATAGGATCCCACATCCCCCGTGGCCTCACGTGTCCCCACAGCTCACGTGTAACCCTCCTAGTTCCTGTGTCCCCTCACACGTCACCTGCGGGGACCGCACGGACCACGCGTGATGCCCACGATGTCACACGGACTGCGGGACGTCACGTGTCCCACGTGTCACCACAGGACCTCACGTGTCACCTGCGGGCCCACCTGCTGCCCAGACAAGCTCTCCAAGACCCTATGGGCCCACACAGTCCCCACAGGTTTGCATGATCCCCATATGAGCTCCACAGTCCCTATAGGATTGCACACTTCCTATAGGCTCACACAACTTCCATAGGCTCACACAGTCCCTATAGGCTCACACAGTCCCTTATAGGATTGCACGGTCCCTATAGGCTCACACGGTCCTTATATGAGATCCCACCATCCTCACAGGGTCCCACAGTCCCTTATAGGGTCTTACATGGTCTGTTATAGGCTCCCATGGTCTTAAAGAACCCCACAGTCCTTATAGACTCATGCAGTCCTTATGGGGTTGCCTAGTCCCTATAAGGTCACACAGTCCCTATAGGCTCTCACGGTCCCTATAGGTTCACATTCCCTCGTGTGCTCACGTGTCCCCACACTGCCTCACGTGTCACCCCTGGGCTCACGTGTCACCGTTACCTACAGCTCCTGTGCCCCCATGGCCCCAAAAGTTCCCGAGGGCTTCACATCCCCCCCCCCCCCCGTGTCCCCCACCCCTGTGGGGTCACTGTCCCCACGTCCTCGTGTCCCCATAGGGCCTCACAGGGCGTTGGGGTCTGGGGGGGCGCGGTGACGGCAGCGCCGAAACCACAGCGAACGGCGGTAAAGCCACAACTGGGACACAGCCCTGGGGGGGGGGGCAGGAAGGGACCGGCACAGGGAGGGGACACCCGGCGGGTGGGGGGCTGGGGGGGGACAGCGGGGTGGGGGCCATGAGGAGGAGGATGACACCAGGGAAGGGACAGTGGGGAGGGGGCAATGTAGAGCGGAATAACAGGGAACAGCGGGGTGAGGGTAGCGAGGTGGGGGCAATGGGGAGAGGGACGCTCGGGGAGGGGGCAGCGGGGAGGGGGGACAACATTTGGGTTGGAGGCGCCCAGGGATGAGGACAGAGGGGTGGGGGACACTGAACGTGGGGTCACTGAAGCACACCGGGGATGGGGACACTGGGAACAGAGGACATGGGGATGGGGGGCAGCTCCAGCCCCGGGGCCATCAGAGTGTCACTGCGTGCCTTGCACGCGCTCTTGCACGCTTGCAGAGGGCTGCGCACACCCACCAGTGCTCGCACAAAGTCGCGCACACTCGTGTAAACTCACACCTCCCGCCCTTGCACGGGGATGTGCGTGCTTGCGTGCATTTGCACACACCGGTGCACACACACGCGTGTGTCCCTGTGCACTCCTGCGCACACCCAGACACACGCGGGGCGATGGGAATGCGGCGTTTGACTCAGCCCAGCATTACTCAACGCGCCGCCGCTGCCGGGAAGCGCCGCTCCGTTTCGGGGCCGTTTTGGGGCCACTCCTGCCGGGAAGCAGCAGTGAGAGGTCGGTGAGGTCTCACCCCACAGGCGGCACCAGCGCTCCCACGGCGCTGCCACGGGGACCCGACAGCCCCTGTGGGCCCCATAGGGATTCCACAGCACCCCGCAGCCCCACGGGGAACCCAACAGAATCCGCTCAGCCCTGTAAGGACCCCACAGCACCTATCAGTCCTGTGGAGACTCAACTGCACCCTGCAGCCCTAAAGGAGCCCAAAAGTACCACACAGCTCTACGGGGACCCCACAGCCCCACAGGAAACTAAACAGCCCCCATCAGTCCTACAGGGACCCCATAGCACCCCACAGCCCTATAGGGACCCAGTAACACCCCATAGCTCCCACAGGAACCCAACAGCATCTGCTCAGCCCGATAGGGACCCCATAGCACCCATCGGCCCCCATGGAGACCCCATAGAATCCACTCAGCACGGTTAGGACCCCATAGCACTCATGGGGACCTAATAGTATCCCACAGGAACCCCATAGAATCCACTCAGCCCTACAGGGAACCCCACAGCTCCCATAAGCCCCACAGGCACCCACTGACCTTGCAGTGAAGTGACACCAAAGCCACGCTCCAACCCCGGCACCGCAACACCACCCCGCACGTCATGGCAAAACACGGCATGACACGCAACAACATGGCAGGGCACGGCGCGATGCGCCATGAGAGAACATGTCATGACATAAGACAGCACCTCAGGACATGAGACAACATGTCAAGACACGGGACAAGACATCACAGCACGGGACAGCATGCCAGGACAAGGGACGACACGCCATGACACAGGACAACATGTTGTGACATCGACAACATGTTAGGACACGGGATAACACGTCAGGACATGTCAGAACGTGGGACAACATGTCATGACATGTAAAAGCACGAGATGACACATCACAAAATGGGACAACACATCAGGACACGGGATTACATGCCATGCCATGGGACAACACGTCCCAGCACGCCATGATGCAGTGAGGAAGTGGCACCACAGGACCCCCTGCTCCCACCACGTCATGGATCGGACCGCAGTGTCCCCACTGTGGTGGCACCATCACCACCACCGGTGACAGCGCTGACAGTGGGGTCCTCTCTGAGACACAGCGTGGGGGCGGCTGCGGTGTGGGAGCCCCGGCATGGGGCCACCCGTGGGGACACAGGGACAGCAATGGGGACAGGAGGATATGCGGACATGGGGACATTAGTGGGGATAACGGGACAGGGGGCATGGGGACACGGGGGGATACGGAGACATTAGTGGGGATGGGGACATGGGGATGTAGGGACAGGGGGACATCAATGGGACATGGGGGTAATGTGGACATCATGGGGACATGGGGACAGCGATGGGGACATGGGGACATGGGGACGAGGGCACCCGAATGCCAACGGAGTGGGGACGGCGGTGGTGACAGTGACACAGCACAGAGACAGACGGCGGCTGCTGCGTGGTGCCACCTGCGTGTCCCCATCCCCGCCACCTGCGCCGGCCCCGACCACATCTGAGGGCCCCAGAGCTGTGCGGGGGCACCGCGGGGGGCAGAGAGGGCCGGGGGGGGGGGGGGAGAGCAGAGACAGGGTGCACCACCAGCCTTGCACACGCACGTGCCGTGCACAGTGCTGTGCACTTGTGCACACTGCACAGAGCACAGTGTGCCATGCGCCTTGCACACCCAGAGCTGTCGGATCGCACCCACACAGATTTGTGCTCACCGACACACACTGCTTGCACACCTGCGTGGCCCCTTGCACACTCCCACACTTGCACACATACGCACACAGCCCAAATGTTGTACACTCAATCTGCGCACATGCACAGCAGCCATACACTGCACACTCATTCTCACTCCTGCAGGACTGGACGCACACACCTCTATGCTCAGCAGCACCAACTGCTTGCACACTTACACATTTACACACACACCAGCATGCTCCCACACTTGCAGAGACACACACGTGGCACACTCACACTGTGCACATGCACATCAGCCACATTTTGCACGATCATCCTTACTCCTGTAAGCCTGCACACACACACCTCCACTCTCCTGATCCACCGCTGCTTGTACACTTGCATAAACCCTTGCACACTCCCACACACAGATGCTCTCCCCACCTTACACACTCACAGTGTACACACATAGCAGCTGCACATTGCACACTCACGCTCACATCCTGCAGGACAGCACGTACACACCTCTGTGCTCACCAGCAGCCGCTGCTTGCTCACTTGCACAAATCCTTGCACACTCCCACACTTGCATAGATGGGTGCACTCCCCACATGTTGCACACTCAGACCATGTACACCTGCAGCAGCTGCACCTTGCACACTCACCCTCAGTCCTGCAGGACTGCACACACCCCCTGCTTGCACTTACACCAGTGCACACTTGCACATACACTCACACACCCCTTGCACACTCCTGCCCATCCAATGCATGCTCCCACCCACCACGTGTCCCACCCTGCCCATTTGCACTCCCTCTCCCCCACCTAGCAAGCTCCTTGCGTGCCCACAGCCCCTTGCACACCCCCCCCCACCCCTTGCACACCCCCTCCCCTTGCATGCCTGCCCCGTACCTCGCATGGCGGTCTGTGGGGTGCGGCGGTGCGGCCGGGCGTTATAAGGGCGCGGGGCCCCCCCGGCATCCTGCCCCCCCCCCCTCCCCCCGGCATCCTGCCCCCCCCGGCCCCACGCACTGGAAATTTCCGACTTTCCACGGCGACACGTGGGGGGGGGGGGGAACTGAGGCACGGAACTGGAGGGGGGAGGTGGAGTGACCCCCCCCTCCCGTGTGACCCCGCTGACCCCACGATGCCCCCCTGCTGACTCCACGGTGTCATGGGTGGGGCCTGCAGGCCTTGGAGGTAAGGGGTCACCAAGCTGTCGGGGGCTATGTGGGAGGCTATGGGGCAGAGCTATGGGGGGGGATGGGATCCATGGGGGGGTGGTGGCAGAAGGGGGGTTGGACCCCCACATGTGGGCTCTGCAGTCCCCCAGTGTGCGGGGGTGGGGGCACCAATGGGACCCACAGCCTCCCCAGTGCCTGTGGGGCGGCTATAGGGCTGGCAGTGGGGCAAGCTATAGGGCATAGGGTCAGGTACAGGGCTGGCAATGGGGCCAGCCATGCGGTCAGCTACAGGGAAGCCATGAGGCCATGGGGTCAGTAATGGGGCAACCGTGGGGTTCGCCATGAGGCACAGCCATGGGTGAGCTCCCCCAGGGACCCCAATGGGTGGGATGGGAGGGCACAGCCTTAGGGGTGCCTGTGTGCTGTGTGGTTGTGGCTGTGTCCCCGTATCCTCTTGTTCCCCCCTGTACCCCCATGTCCCATATCCCTGTGTCCCCAGGTCCCCACATCCCCAGGACATGGTCAGATTCGAGGGGGGGGGGGGGGGGGGGGGGGGGGGGGGGGGGGGGGGGCGGGGGGGAGGGAGGGGCGACCCCACCTACCCCATGGCCCCGCCCATCCCATGGCCCCACCCACTCGTCACCCCCCCCCCCCCCCCATTCAGCCACAGCCGTTCCCCCAACTCCGCCCCGTTCCCTTCGCCCCGCCCACACATTCGGACCTCCCCCTCACCGCGTCCCTTCCTGCCGCGCGCGGGGACGGGGCTGGAGCTGGGGACAGAGATGGGACAAAGGCAGAGAGGGTGGTGGGAATGGGGACGGGGACGGGGACAGGGGACTAAAATGGGAATAGGGACAGGGATGGGAATGAGGACGGGGACAGACCCCATGGGGACGCCACCCCCAGGCGCAGCGGAACCCCAAAAAAGCACCACAGGACACCGATGTCACTGCAGTGCCAGGCTCTGATCCCAGGAGGTGACACAGGGACGCCCCGCTGCCACCCCCCTCCAGCGTTACAGCGTCACCACTAGAGAGAGGCGGCCGGGGGGGGCTTGGTGTCCTCCACCTGGATGAAGAGTGCTGGAAGAGAAAGAGCAGTGATGGTGACACCGTGTGACGACGTGGCGGTGGGGTCGCAGTGCCCCCTGCGAAGTGCCACGTGCTGTGGGGAGCCCCCGTGTCACCCAGAGGCACAGTTCTGTGGGATGGTCTCAGTGTCCCCAGCCCCGTCCCCGCAGCACCACATGTCCTCACCGGTGGCCTCGGCGTACAGCGTGTCCCGTTTGGTGTCACGCACGTGGCAGGACAGGAAGATCTTGCGTCCCTCGTGCCGCTCCATGCGGCTGTCGGCCACCACCACGGCACCCACTGGCACGGGGCTGAAGGACAAGGAGGGGACAACGGCGTGGGGCTGGGAACAGAGATGGGGACGGCGGCAGAAAGAGGAGTGGGGTAAGGACAGCCAGGGATGGGGACAAGGACAGGGATGGGGACGGGGATGAGGACAGGGAGGGGGGACAATGACGCAGCATCCCCCGCAGCATGGGGACACTGTGGAGCGATGTCCCCATGCAGTGACACTCACGCCAGGTAGCTGATGCTCAGCTTGGCCGTCATCACCGAGGCTTTGGCCACTGCCAGCGCGCACGTCCCCACTGTGCTGTCAATGAGGGTGGCGATGGCACCACCGTGCGCGAAGCTGTGGGGACACGGTGAGCACACGGGGACAGGGGCGAGGACGGGGATGGGGACGCGGCCTCACCTACCCGTGGTGGCCCTCCAGGTAGGGTCCCAGCTGGCACAGGCACTGCGTGCGATGTCCAGAGGCGTGCAGGAAGATGGCATACTCAAAGCCAGCGCCCTCCTCATCCACGCTGCGCAGGAACAGCCGCGGCCCTGGCCTCGTCACCACCCCCACCGCCATCTGCACCACCTCTGCCAACGGGACACGGTGTTGGTGACGCAATGTGGGTGACGCGGTGGGGGTAACACAGCGTTGGTGACACAATGTGGACGATGCAGTGCGGGTAACGCAGTGTCAGTGACGTGGCATGGGTGACGCGGTGTGGCTGACACTGCATTGGTGACGCAGCGACACCACGACAGTGTCATGGTGTTGGTGACACTGTGGTTGACACAGTGCGGGTGACACTGCGTTGGTGGCAGTGTGGGTGACGTTGTCAGCGTCACAGTGTTGGTGACATTGCTGTTGGCGTGGTGCGGGTGACACCACGTTGGTGACACGGTGTCGGTGCCACTGCATCGATGACACAGCGCTGACGACATGGCGCGGGTGACACAGCACAAAGGACAATCGTGGTCACCTGGGAGGTAGTCGAGGCCACGGCGGTAGGAGGGGATGCGGCGCCAGGAGCCGTCGGCAGCGCGGCGCAGCAGACGCTGGAACTGCTCACACATGGCCGCGCTCCACCCGGTGTTGGGGACAGCCAAGTCCTGCGGGGACACCGAGCACAGCGCCTGCGGGGACACACAGCAGCACACAGGGGATGGGGTCAGCGGGGCGGTGGGGACACAGTCGGTCGTGGCGGTGGGATGTGGGGCTGCGGTGGCACCATGTGGTGTGGGGACAGGGACAGCGGTGGTGACACCGGGGCTTTGGTGGCGCAGCTGTGGGACACTGTCACCACTGGGGACATTTAGGGTTTGGATCACCGGTCCCAGCCCTCTCTGTCCCCTCCCACCCCTGCCTCCCATCAGCGGCCCTCTTGTGTCACCAGGTTCCCAGGGCTGGGACATTTATGCCATGTCACCCCCACATGTCACAACACCCGCAGCGTGCCTGGGCCTGTCACCGCCCTGGAGTGCCCTGTGTCCTCGTGTCCCCACCCCCTACCCCCATGTCACTGCCCCATGTCCCTCTGTCTCCTCCCCTCGTCCCCATGTCATCAGCCAATGTCCTCATGTCACCAAGCAATATCCCCGTGTCACCGCCCCGTGTCCCCATGTCACTGCCTGGCATCTCCGTGTTGCCTCCTGATGTCCTCATGTCCCGCCCCACGCTGTCCCCGTGTCACTGCTCCATGTCCCCACGCGCTCACCCCATGTCCCCGCGTCCCCGCTCCGTGTCCCCGTTTCCCCACCCGATGTCCCCCCGTGCCGCTGCCCGACGCCACCAAGCCGTCTGTCCCCGCGTCCCTCTGATGTCCCCCCGCCCCGCACTCACCGTGGGGGGGGCGCGGCCCAACCCGTGGGCCACCGCCGCGCGCGCCCCCGCCCCGCAGCTCCGCCACATGGCGCGAGGTGACGTCACCGAGATGACGCAACTCCCGCGACGACGTCACTCCGGCGCTGACGTCACTCCGCCCCCGCGTGACCCCGCTCCTCGCCGCTGTCGCGCCGCGATGACGTCACGACGACGCGCCGGGCCCCGAGGTCGGAGATCTCCGCGCGCCGCTGCGCCCCCGGCGCCCCCCGCCCCGCCCCGCCCCTACCGCGGTGCTGCGAACCGCGACGCCGTCACAGCGCTGGAGGCGCCCGCGGGCGGCGGTGGGGGCGGAGCCGCCGTTAGGGCCGCTTCCGGGGAGCGCGGGGTTCGGCCCCGCCCCGCAGGGCGCGCGGGGACCCTCAGGGCCCCGTAGGGCCCCACAGAACCCCGTAGGGCCCCGCAGAGCCTCCGTGGAGCACCGTACAGCCCCGCACGGCACCGAACTCTATGAGACGCCACGGAGCCCCGTTCAGCCCCGCGCTGCCCCCAGGGCCCCCGATGGGCTCCTTTACACCGCCCTGTGCCACCCTACACATCCCCTACGGAACGCTGCAGATCCCCATACAGCCCCACAGCTCCCTATAAACCACTGCACGGGCCCACGCCGCCCTGTACCGCCGCGCAGTCCTTACGGAGACTCGCGCAGCCTCCATACAGCGCCATACTGCCCCCAAGCGGCCCCTGTAGGCTCCTCAGGTGAGCCTGCGTTGATGGGGACGTGGAGATGGGAACCCCACGGGGAGGATATGGGGACGGGGACCTCGCAGCGACAGGGATGGGGGGACTGGGACACAAAGATGGGCACCCCAGAACGATGGGGACAAGAATGAGAGGACTGCACGGTGATGGGGACCGCAGGGACATGGAAACAGGGATCCCATAATGATGGAAGCACAAAGGTGTGGACATGGGGTGATGGGGACCCCACAGGGACGGGGATATGGGGCCGGGAGCCCCACAGTGAAAGGGCTTTAGGGATGAGAACCCCGTGGTGATGGGGACTTGGTGCTGATAGGGATATGGGGAATGGGAACCCCCTAGTGATGAGGACCTGAGGGGACCCACCCCAAGGCAGAGGCCACAGCAGAGTCATATAAAACACTTTATTGGGGCTGCGGGGCCTTCTCTCACTTCCGCCCCTTCTGCTTCATGTGCACCACGAAGTAGTCATTGCAGGCGATGGTCAGTCCAGCCACCAGTGAGAAGAAGCTCTGGAAGCCCACTTTGCCATCCCGGCACTGGTCCAGGTCCTTCATGATCTTATCCAGCGCCATAGGGTCGCGCTGGTTCTGGGGGCAGAAGCAGGTCAGTGCCTCACGGTGTGCTTATAGGGCAGCGGGGTAGGTGTGACCCCGCTGTGCCCCCCCCCACGCCCCCCCCCCCAACAGGTTTTATGACCATGGGGTAGGTGTGACCCTGTTCTGTCCCCTACCACCTCAAGGAATCCAGCAGTTATAGGGCTGTGGGGTGGGTGTGACCCCACAGTCCAACCCCTCACCTCCAGGAATCCGGGGAACTCCTTCTCCATCAGCGCACGCAGGTCCTCCTTGCTCAGGTAGTTCTTGTCACCCGCGTATTTGTGGAAGGTGAACATCAGCGTCTCCATGGCGTGCTCCATCTGGGACGGCATGGTGGCGGCTGTGGGGTCTGTGGGGTCAGAATGGCTTAGTGGGGTCCGTGGGGGCTACCAGGGTCCTGTGAGGTCAGAGGATCTCAGTGGGGTCTGTGGGGTCAGAAGGGTACAGTGGGACCTATGTGAGTCAGTGAGGCCTGTGGGGTCAAAAGGTGTGTGAGGTCCAGTGGGATCAGAGGGGTCCAGTGGGGTCTGCAGAGTTGGAAGGGTGCAGTGGGGTCTCTGGGTCTCATTGGAGTCTGTTTAGTGGGGTCTATGGGGCTGGAAGAGCTCCGTGGGGCCTGCAGGTCTATGTGGGGTGCATGGGGTTCGGGGGGACGCAGGGTCAGAGGGGATTTGTGGGGCTCCTGAGCGTCTCTGTGGGGCGTGAGGCTCTGGAGGGTCTCTGTGGGGTGTGTGGGGCTCAGCACCCGCCCCGCGCCCTCTGTCCCATCGCGGTGACTCAGCTCCGGGCAACGGCCGCGAGGCGGGGCCGGGGCGGAGCGCGATGTGCTGCGGTGTCCCTCCTCTGACCCCCCCCCCACCCCGCCCCGCCCCGCCCCGCCCCGCCCCGCCCCGGTCTTCCCTATGGGACACCCTCGGGACCCCCCCGCCCTGGGCACACTGAGTCATGGTGCCTCCTCCCAGGGTGGGGCCCCTCCTGGATTCCCCACAACCGTGGGGAGGGGGGCACATCCCAAAGCTGCTCCCCCCTATGCCCCCCCGACTCCATTTCAGGAAGGGAGACTCCACCCTAGGGGTGAGGCATTGGGGTGTCCCTCCGGCTCAGCTTTGGTGCTTTGGGGAGGGGGGGGAACACAGTTTAATTTTGGGGACCACTCCTCTGTGCGTGCAAAGGGGAAAATAATGGGGGGAGAGAAAAGGGGAAAAATGGGGAGGGGGTCCCAGCCCAAGGGGAAAATAATGGGGGAGTCCCACCCTTTGCATCGAACTCCCTTCCCCCCCCCCCCCCCCCCAAAAAAAAAAAAGCTGCAGCATCTCGGGGGGGATCCTAAAGTTTATGGGGTGATGGAAGAGCGTATGGGGGGGAGGCAAACTTGATGAGGCGATGTGCGGGGCATGAAGAGCCCTCAGAGTTTATGGAGTGAAGGGCGAGGGAATGAGGGGGACCCCAAACTTTATGGGGTGATGGGGGGCGGGGGAGGGAGAGAGCCGGGCCTTTCTAAGAGGGGGTGCAGGATGGGACCCCCCGCTGTCTGGATGGAGATTATGATGGAGTAGGGTTACTCCTATGGAGGGGGCGGGATGGGGGTATCCTCTATGAATGGGGGTCCTCTCTAAATGTGTAGGGAGGTCCTCTATAAGAGGGGGTCCTCACCCAAGGTGGGTCAATGCCTTGGGGGTCTGGGTTCCAAGGGAGGGGGGGCCCAAATGAGGTGGGGGTCCTATGGGGAGGCGCACTGGGGGATGTAGGGCCAGGGAGACCCCGTCGGTCCGGGGGGGGGGGGGTGTCGGTACTCACCGCGCGGCGCAGATCGGGGCACTGCGGAGTGGTGGCACCGCCCGGGATAGGCACGGAGGGGGCGGGACAGCCCCGGGGGGGGGGGACCCCGGGGGGGGGCCCGGGGCTGACTCAGTCACTCCCGCCCGCAGCGCTCCGCCTTAACCCCTTCCTGCCCGGCCCCCCCAGTGTGTCACTTGAACGCACGTCGCTCCTCATGGCAGTCCTGGGGATGGGAACAGCACTGGGGAAGGGGACACCTCTGGACAGAACTATCCTTGGGGACAAGGCCACCTTTGGGTACAGGGCCATCCCCAGGGTTAGGGCCACACTTAGGGGCCCAGCTCAGGGATGTGGCCCTAACCCTGGGGACAGGGCCACACGTGGAGACAGGACCACCTCAGAGGCTGTGGCCACTCTTGGGGAGAGAGCCATCCTTTGGGTCAAAGACACCTTTGGGGACAGGAACGTACTTAGGGACATGGCTTTCTTTGGGGACATGGCCACCCTTTTTGGGGACAGAGCTACACTTGGAGACGTGGCTGTCTCTGGGGACTCGGCCACACTTGTGTGCAGAGCCATCTTTGAGGACAGGACCACACCTGGGGACAGGGTCACCTGTAGGGACAGTCACGCACAGGGACAGGGCTGCACAGGGGAACATGGCTCTCTTTGGGGCAGGGCCACCCCTGGGGACAGTGACACCACTGAGAACAGTGCCAATCTCTTTGGGGACAGCTTCTTTCCCCAGTGAGGCTGCACGTGCCCTTCGTTACCGCTAATTGCACCTGGTGCCTGGCAGCACCCAGCAGGCACTCTGCCATCAGCTGCCCACGCAGCGCGTGGGGCAATTAGAAGAGCTAATTACTGGGGGGTTGCCCTAACCCCCCCAATAAATAAGGCCCTGAAGTGAGATGGGGCCCCTGTGGTGCCCTCCCAGTTCTCAGCCCCCACCCTACCCCCAGGGCCACCCCTTGCCTATCCCCTACCCCAAATGGTCCCCCATTTCCCACATCTCACCCCCATACCCCAAAGGCCTCCCCCAAAACTAAGACTCTCCCCTCCCGTTACCCCCGTGATCCCCTCCTATCCCTTCGCTGTCCCCTCTCTGTTCCTCTGTCCCCACTCAAGATGGCGGCGCCTCCTCACACCCCCTTCTGCCCTCACCCAATATGGCGGCAGCACCACAATGCTCTGAAATAGCGATGAAGTCAACGCCCCGTGCTCCGGATGTGCCCGCCCGCTTGCCCTCATCCAATATGGCTCCGCGTTGCCCGTCTGTCCCTATGGGCCTGAAGGCAGCGAGATGAGCGTGGCCCGGATGTGGGCGGGGATTGAGGAGGGAGGGGAGACAGGGATGTGACGTCGCGCCGGAAGTGACGTCGCTCCGTCAGCCGCCTGCAAGCGGGGAGAGGAGCGGACGGAGCCAACATGGCGGCGCCGAGCGAGGCCCGGCCGTGAGGGGAGGGAGCGCGGGGCTGGGCATGGCGGGGGCGGCCTAGGGGGAGCCTCGGCGTTACCTGGGCCGCCTCTCCGCTCAGCACAGCCCTGTTGCGGTGGGAGGCAGCGCTCGAGAAGCGTCGGCCGGGTGCCCGGGGGATGGGGGCCTAACGGGGCCCGGCCCTCGGAGCTGCGTCGTGAGGCGGCCGCGGGGTCTGTGGGAGGGGCTGAGGCCTCGGGGTGAAACTGAGGTACAGGGCGGGACGAGGTTAGACGTAGTGGGTCTGCGGACGCCGCTCAGCCCCGTTGGGGTGCCTGGGGGTCGCTGTTAGGGAGGCGCAGAGCTCTCTTTTAGGGCTGAGTTCTCGAGGGGGCCCCTCTGCAGGTAGAAGGGCGCCGGAGGAGGGCATTGAGGGCTGTGGGGACGGCGTGAGCCTGGCTCTAGGCCTGTAGTCCCCTTCGGAATCCCTTTTGTTGACCTTTTTTTTCCTCTTCTTCTTTTTTTTGGGGGGGGGGAGGGGGTTTGCAAATTTTGTGAGCAAAACCAATTTTCTGGAGGAGCTCTTGGGGAACAAACAGGTTTAAAGCTGCCTGCCCCTCACTTGGTTGTGCTGCTGAGGGAGGAATGGGGATTTGGGATTGAGAAGGTGTTCGAAGGAGCAGCGTGAGGAGCACAGGGTTGATACAGGACATCAATAAATTATTATAGAGTGAAGTACGGATTTAAAAAAAAGAAAAAGAAAAAAAAAAAGTTTGGGTGTTGGAGTTGCTTAAAAAAATACAAAAAGACTGTTTGGTGGCTTCTGGAAAGTCCACCGTGGCGAGAGGGCCACCAACGCTGGAAGTGTGGCTTCCTGTGACAAGAGCCATACGTGAGCCACGCTGTAGGGCTATAGGTGACCCTGCTGGGGCACTGTGTTGAAGAAATCTGGGAGAAAAGGGGATAGGGGACTTCAGAGAGATCCGTGCTTGGATTCACATCGGAGCAGATACACGCAGAGCAGAGGAGCTCCTCATTAAGGTTGGTTTTCGTGCACGGGTTTAATTTCTTAATGAGCCCATGAGTCACCCATCCCTCAGCTGCACAGAATGATGGTGTTGGGTGTCACGTCCTGTCCAGAAGATTCTTTTCTTGGTCCTTGACATTGGGCACCTGTGGCTGTGGGTCTGGGTGTGAAGTTTGGGGAGGGTGGGAGAAGCCTGGAAGAGGCTCCTCCAGACCCATTGTGTTTTTGCTGATAGAAATGCCAGAATTGGTCAGTTTGAGGTGCCTGGATGTGAGCCAGGTTCTAGCTCCAGCTCGGGTTTCCATGGCTGAAGCTGTTGCATGCCACTGTGTGCTCGTGGGGCTTCGTTCCCCCCCCCCCAAAAAGGGGGTTAAAAAAGTGAATGTTCTGGTTCTTTCCACGTGGTTCTGGTTTCAATTCTGCCTGAAATGACTGCGTGTGCAGGGGCTGTGCCTTCCAGATGTCAGCTGTCCCAGACTTTGCCCATGTCAGTTCCAAGTGGTTCCACCCCTTCTGCTCTGTGCTATGGTCATGCATGCCATGCTGAGCCTTTAGTGCCTCTCCTTTGAGGTCCTTCCCTCCCTCAGGCCTGGCCTCACCTTAAGCATTGGTCCCTCCCTCAGGGTCTGCTTTGCTGTGGGGGTCTGTTCCCATCCTGGGGACACACGGAGCACTGTGACGTTGTGTAGTCCCAGCAGCCCTGTGCTGCAGCAGTGCGTGAAATCCTATGGCTGTCACTTCTCCAGCATTCCTCGCATCACTGCTTATGCTTAGGGGGATTTAATTACAGTAAAACAATCTAAAATCAGTTCTTCCCCAAGCAGTGATGCTGACAGCGAGCCCTGTGACCTGGAGTGGGGCTGTGGTTTTGGTGGCCCTCCAGTAACACTCGCAGTGAGGGCGGTGTGACTGCAGTTCTGCGTGGGGCTGGGACCCATTCTGCTTGCTGTAGTTTTGGAGCTGTGGTTTTGGGATCATTTAAAGACCCGCAGATAGGCTTAGGCTCGCTCTCCTGATGTGGATGCAGAATGCTGTGGGGTAGAGGTGAGAAAACCCACAGAGAGAGTGGCCGTGACTCGGTCTCCTCTCCGCTTGGTTTATCAGGAGCTGTGATTGTCTGCGTTTTCCTAATTCCATTCGGAGTTGAACCTTGGAGTTGACCCCCTGTGGGTCCCATCCAATCTGGGATCCTCATTGACAGGCATTATCCTGGAGCTGCTTTGCCAGCTCACTGCCTGCCCTCCTGCTGCTGTTTGGGGCAGTGCAACGTTGGACACATGCAGGAATGGGCTGCTGGGTTGCTTTGGGGCAGGCAGAGCTGGGAGCTGGGGGCAGCCCGCTTTGTTTCCAGCCACAGATCTTCCAAAGGTGTCTGCACCTCGCAGGGAGGAGCAGCTCCGACCCCATCCACATGCCCTGCCAGCTGTTCCCATTCGCCTCCGCTCGCAGTGCCACCATGATGAGACACAGGAAGCTGTGATGCTGTGGTATTACCTCCAGCAAAACTCCTTTGGGGAACTGATTTTTATTGCTTTTCCCTGCATGACTTTTGCAAGGCTACAGTGCTGAGAGGTGGTTTTTGTGGCAGGGCATTAACTTCCCTGAAATCCGCGGGGTGAACAAGAGGATGGACAAGCCAGGCTTGGGGTGAGCGACTGCAGAGTGCATTGTAGGCACCAGGAGCTTGTTTTTCCTGTTCACCACAAATTATTTTAATGATCTTCCATGCTTGACAGCCTCCTTCTGCCTGCATGGTGTGTGTGGGCCGGTTCCTGGGGACAACATCGGCGTGCAGCATGCACATCTGTTTGCTCCCCAAGTGGCTCCGTGGGGTGAACCATCCCCAAAGCAGCAGAGGTGCGTGGAACTGAGACCCCACACCTCTTTGCTGAGAGGTGACCTCGAGTTGCTGCCCCCCAGAAGCTGTCTCAGGCCTCACTGCTGGGCACCTCTCCTTGGGAGGATTTGAGGTTTCTTGCAGCCCCGGATGCCTGTCCTGTGGGTGTGAGGTGGGAGGGGAGGCAGGGAGGGATCTCTTCCAAGTCGTGGCTCCTAGAATTCCTGGTTTGAAAACAAATGTGACAACACACTGCGGTTTTGGGTGGGGCAGCTGTAAGGAGCTGCCCCTTGGGACTCCCCACTCAGAATGAGGCTTTTTCTGCTGAATCTCTCCTCCTTCAGTCTAAGCAGTGTGACATAGAACCACTTTTTTTCTTTTTCTGGAAAAAGAAATGCGATGCATTTCCCAGGTGACCGGTGTTAAATAACCCAAAGACAGCATCTGCTTAATTTCGGCTTTGGCTTTGAAACAATTCGGCCCTTCCCGACCCCAGCAGCAGAAAAACGAGTGATTCCCAGGGAACGGTTTGAAGTTTGCTCTAAAAACGAAGTCCCAGAAACAAATCAGGAGAATGGGATTGCTGCTGAAGCTGCTTGGGATTTGGGCACTTCCCCCTCCCCAGTTTTTGCGTGGACCGAGGTTTGTGCCTTCCCTGCCAGGAGGGGAGGTGTGGGCTGAAACAAGCTTGGCGTTTCTAGGCAGGATTTCATAGAGAGCTGCAGCTCACCTGTGCCTGCTTCCCAGTGCCAGAGTATTTATAGGTCAGGTTGCAAAACCCAACAGCAGCAGTGAAACAGCGAAAACACCAATTAGAGTTTGTGACAGCTTCATAACCTCTGCACTCAAAGGTTTTGCAAAGCTTGGAGGAATCTTGTCTCTCTGGGAGCCACCAGGCTGCACAGGAGCTCAGTGGTAGATTTGGATTTCCTGCCCCTTTTCTGTCTGTGTCTATCAGGAACCTTTGGGGCACTGTGGGGTGAGACCAACCCGGGGGGGGAAGTTGCATGATGTTCTCTTCCTGATGGGAGCAGTCAGTGCTGCATCAGAGGCAGTTTTGCAGCGGCTGTCACTGCATGCACTTCTCATCCTGCCTCTCTGCAGCAGGGATTCAACCCGGGATCCTGACTCCTGTGTGGAGAGCTGCCCTTGGGAGCATGGAGCTCATGAGGACACACCTCAGAGTGCAGCCGTGCCACAATTAGTGTGTGGCTGCCCTGTGCGGAGAGGCTGGACTGTGCAGCAATACATCCTAAAGTGTTGGGGTGCCATCGCATGGCTTGGAGCCCCACGTCTGTGCTCTGCCGAGCAGCAAGCAGTCCGCCCCTCCCATAGGGAATCGCTTAGGTGAAGTTTTGGTGCTTGTGGCTGGTGGGGAGTGCCAGGAGTGCTCCAGGAGCAGTTTGAGGATTCATTTCATTGGCTGTTTTGGCTGTGAAAATTCAGCTTTGTCCCCAGCATGATTTCATGTTTAGATGAATCTTGGGGTGACCATGCTGATAAATGGCAAAGAACAAAACCCAAAGGTGGAGTGGCCTTGGATTAGGTAAAGTCACCCATCCTGGGGCTTCCCTGGCCACAGACCTGCCAGGATGGGGAGGGAGAGCCTGGTGCAGGCCTGACAGGGCCTGGAGCTAAGCAGGATGGGGCGTGCCGGCTGTGACAGGAGGGACACCGGGGCTGCAGCCGGTGTTGTGTGTGTCCCACTGGTGGTGGTGCCTCAAGGATTCGGAGCCCACTGTAATGGGACCGCGTGGTTTGGGGCTATTACCCTGGGCTCTGGTTTGGGATCCCAGCAGAGGAGGGGATGCATGGCTGAGATTTGGGGGTTACACTGAGGCACAGCGGAGTGGCACAGCGGTGGGGACAACCCTGGATGGGGAAACTCAACTTGGAGGATCCAAGAGTGGGATTTTCACAGAGAGAGAACAAGAGGAACTGTGTTCACCCGGTGGCCTCTTTTTGTCTTGCAGGAACCACGTGCTGGGCAGAGATGGCAGCCCTGAAACGCAGTCGTGCGCAGGCCTGGCCCGAGGAGCAGGGCGACCGTGAGCACGGGCTGTACAGCCTGCACCGCATGTTCGACATCGTGGGCACTCACCTGACGCACCGCGATGTGCGCGTCCTCTCCTTCCTCTTCGTGGACGTCATAGATGACTATGAGCGGGGCATGATCCGCAGTGGCAGGGACTTCTTGCTGGCGCTGGAGCGGCAGGGCCGCTGTGATGAGACCAACTTCAGGCAGGTGCTGCAGCTGCTGCGGATCATCACGCGCCACGACCTGCTGCCGTACGTCACCCTCAAGAGGCGACGGGCTGGTGAGTGCTCGGTCATTAGACTGTGGCCAAACGGGGGTGGTGGCAGCGTCCTGTGATTCTGTGGTCTTTGAGATGCCTTCCAACTCCAGAGAATGGAGTGATTCCATGGTTCTGTAATATATAGGATCCCTTCCCACCCAACTGTGCTGTGATCCCATGGTTCTAAGATTCTCCTCTTTCTCCTCCACTGAGACTCTCTGGGGCTTTAGGGAGAAAGCTTCTGGCCCAAAGGCCCTGTTTTTGGGGAGACGCCTTCAAGTGGCCTTTGGGTAGGGCAAGGAGGAGCTCCAAGGGCAGCATGTTTGCCTTCTCAGAAGGGACATGAGGCTCCAGAGGTGACCGATGTCCTCCCCAAGCCCGCTGCTATGCAGCACGTCATGGGGTGTTCCAAGAGGACATGCTTTTTGAGCAGAGTGCCCCAACCTCTCCCATTCAGCAGCCAGCTTTCTCTCTGGATGCAGACCTGAGCAGCGTTACTAGGCCAGTCAGACTGGGGTAAACTGGTTGGATTTTGGTCACTCATCGAGCTGTAGGCCCAGCTCTGTTCCAATTCACTATTTGGGGAACCTCACCCAGAGGTGGAGGAGCTCACTTTGTTCCACTTGTTGCAGGAGTGGTGAGGTGGCCGCTTTGGCAGGCTCCAACCTCAGAAATTTGCATTTTTTCTTATGAAATGAGGATAATTGTGCTTCCTTGGCAGTTCTGGGCTGCTGAGTCTCTGCTTTCTGCTCGCAACTGCGATGCCTGTGCTTGGGAAAGTGGTGAACACAACTATGGGCGGGCATGAAACCTTCCCTGTTTTTGGGGTGAGATGCGTGGGGCTGACAGAGGAGCACAGAGGCCACGACAAATCCTTTAACCCAGGGCAGCACAGGACAGATGCCGTCTTGGCAATGGCATCTGTCCTGTGCTGGAGAGCTGCATCAGGAGACAGAGATCGCGGAGGTGTGAGATCCTGTCCAGCCGCATTTGAATGACAGCAGCTTAAGAAATGCCCCTGAATAGTTCAGAAAATTGGTGCCAAGAGCTGCATCTGAACGAGGTTTACAGTGCACTTTGCATCGAGGGAGAACAGATTGATGGGTTGGAGGAAGTGCTGCTCGGGTTCCTGCCTCTTTCCACAGCTGTGCTTCACTGCGGTCTCATCTCTTTGTTCCTCTTTTGTAGTTGTTTCTCTGCAGAGGAGCAAAACCTCAGCCCTGAGTTAGCTCAGAGCTGAGGGAAGGATGGGAGCTGTGGTCTCACTTCCCCCACCATATTCGCTCGCAGCTGCTTCTCCTTAGCAGCCTGACCTTGGAGCCCTGGCTGCGCACATCCCGCTGCTTCAGAGCTCTGCTCTGAACTCATACAGATAACAAAGTCATGCAGATAACACTATCTGCTATTCCAGCTTGGAGGTGTAGGCAGGGGCATTGGCATGGGGCTGTCCTGGGGACTGACGGTGTCAGAGTGGTCCATGCTGAGCCTGGGCTGTGCTGGTAGCTGTGGAAAGGGACACAGACAGCCTTTCCCACACAGCACAGTGTTATTTCTGAGCTCTAAAATGAATTTATTTCCCAAGAGTGTTATCTGAGGAACAGCTTTTTGCAGTGGGGTGTCAGGGGGACCATGAGTGTCACTGCTGGGGCTGGGAACTGCATGGCTGCAACTTTGGGGGTGGTATTTTGGTTTTTTTTGTTTGTTTGTTTGTTTGTTCTGCTTTGTTTTGGAAAGGAAATGGTCGTGAAGTTCTTGGGCTTAAGAAGGATGCCGTGGGGAAATCACCTATGGGAAGTCATCAATGGAAATCATCAGGGGGATCTGTGTGTGCAACGCTTTGTGCTGCTGCCTGCTGCTGTCTGTAGGTGAATCCTAATGAGACAATCCCCCCCACCCCGCTCCCCTCTCTGGCAGTGTGTCCGGACCTGGTAGACAAGTACTTGGAGGAGACCTCCATCCGCTACGTGACGCCGCGGGCTCACAGCACTGCAGAACATAGCCTCGGCCACCCCCACAAATCAGGTGAGGACCTGGGCCTTGGGAATGCACTGGGATCTGTGTCTGAATTCCCCTGTTTCCCTGATAATGGGGCAGAAGCTGGTATGTGAACTGTGGCACTGATAACAAAAGGGCCATACCCACCTGAGAACCACCCCCAATCCAATCCTTAGCTCACACACAGGTTCTCCGCAGCACTGTCCCAGCAGAATCTGGCCCTGGTGTGACTGTGTCCCTTCACATTAGTGGTGCCTTTCCCCATCTATCACTGTCACCTCATCCCAGTGATGCAGGCTGGGTACTACCTGGTGCTGATAGCAAGTTTTACCAGTGCCCAAGTGTCACCTTGAGCGACCGGGGAATAACCAAACGAGGATTTTGGTGTCCCTTCCCATTTTGGGGAGCAGCTGCAGTCAGGCCATACTCCAGGTTCACCCTAGGATGAAATCAACGCTTAAGAACGCACCAAAAGATTTCCACAGATTTGGGGGGGGCTCTTCTGCTCCCTGTGGGGGAGGTGCTTTTGGGGCTGCCCTTGGTCTGCAACTCTATGGGCTGTGGAAGGAGCAAAGCCCCCAGCCCCAGGTTTGGGCACCGCGGGGGCAGCACACAGCTCTGGGTCCCTGCTCTGAGCTGCCCCCCAGTCCCGGCTCCTCACCTGTTTGTCCTCTGGGCAGTGCCTCCCCAGCACCCCATGGTCTGCTGTTCCTCGGCGGGGCCGCAGATCTGCACCAAGAGGCCCGGCCGCGGCAGGGCCCTCCTCAGCAGCCAGCGCAAGCGCAGGAAGTCGGTGACTCCAGACCCCAAGGAGAAGCAGACGTGTGGTAAGATCTGTGGGGGGTTGGTGGGGATCAGAGGGGGGTCTCGACACTCCCAGGAGAATGGGGACAGCATGCTGAGTGCCCCCACTCCCCACAGACATCCGCTTGCGAGTCCGAGCCGAGTACTGCCAGCACGAGACGGCGCTCCAGGGCAACGTCTTCTCCAACAAGCAGGACCCGCTGGAGCGCCAGTTCGAGCGCTTCAACCAAGCCAACACCATCCTGAAGTCCCGGGACCTGGGCTCCATCATCTGTGACATAAAATTCTCAGAGCTCACCTACCTCGACGCGTTCTGGCGCGATTACATCAACGGCTCTTTGCTGGAGGCCCTCAAGGGCGTCTTCATCACGGACTCGCTCAAGCAAGCCGTGGGGCACGAAGCCATCAAACTGCTGGTCAATGTGGATGAGGAGGATTACGAGGTTGGGCGCCAGAAACTCCTGAGGAACTTGATGCTGCAGACGGCCCCCTGACGCCCGGTGGGATCCAAGATCTTTTTTTTTTTTTCCCCTGTCTTTTTTTTTTTTTTTTCTAAAAGGAAAGATTTAAAGCCCTGCTGGACTCCCACCGGGTGCTGAGCTGTGGACCCGGTTTGCTGCAGGGAGCACCGGAGGCTTATGTGTTCTCTCACCCTTCTGTCCTGTCACCTTCTCTCTTGCTTTGTTTTCTTTTTCTCTTTTGTTTTGTATCCATTAAAAGAAAAAAAAACCAACCCAAAAAAAGTAAAAAAAAAAAAAAAAAAAAAAAAAAAAAAAAAAAAAATCCACCTGGGGTGGGTCAGCAATGGCCAGAGGGATGCTGGGACAGGGTGGGGTTGTACTGGGAGTTGTGGGGTGGCTGTGCCCTTCTCCTGCCCTTTTGTCAGTGTCCCTGTGGGCCTGGCAGTGGGGTGGCCCTGTTGTCCCCGATGCTGGAGCCCCGACCCCCCCCCCCCCCCCCCCCCCCCACTGCCTCCTCTCTGGGGTCCTCAGGAGCAGCTCCAGTGGTGTCCCCACGCTGTCCCCAGGACCATGTGCCTTTGTGTCCCCCTCCCTATGGGGTCTGGGGGGGTGGGAGGAGGAACCAGTGCTGAGGGACACATGAGATCTCTGCCTGTCCTGTCCTCCTATTGCAGCTGGGATGAGCTGGGACAAGCTGGGAGGGGGGAGTTGGCCCCAAGGCTGTGTCCTAGGGGGCCTGTTGCCTCTGCTGTCCCCCTTCAGAAGGTCCTGGGGAGATGGAGAGGAATGTTCCCCTCTCCATTCCCAATTTTGTGGTTTTCTCCTCCACGAGCTGTCCCCCTGTGAGGTGGGCACTGACCCCACAGCTGGGGAGGGGGATGTGTGGCACTTCTCCACCCCCCTCACCCCCCCCAGGTGACAGCCAACTTTGGCACAACGTGGTGTAATTTCTGTGACTTCTGTATTTTTTAAAACTTCAATATAACAGTCATATTCCCTGTGTAGCTTTCGGTTTTCTTGAAATAAACATCTACAGCAGTGCAAGGCTCTTTCCTTTGCCTCTCCACTGACAACCCCAGCACAGGGAATGCCACAAAGCCCCAGACGTGTGTTCACGCCCATGTGTTGGGGGACAAACAGAGGATCCAGCCCAGCTGTGGGTTGCTATGGGACTGAGAGTGCTGCCTGCAGCCCCACAGTCCCATAAAGGTCGGCACGGCGGTGACTCTGCACTGGGATCTCACGGCGCACGCGGCGCAGGTACTCGAGGTCAATTTCAGCGTAACAGAGCCCGGGTCCCTCACTGCACTGTGCCACCACTGCCCCCCAGGGATCTGCCACCAGCGTGTGGCCATAGGACACACGACCCTCATGGTTCCGACCTGTCTGCGCTGCCGCCACCACATAGCACTGGGTCTCGATGGCACGTGCCCGCAGCAGCACCTGTGGGGACACAGTGAAGATGAGGGTCGTCCCAGAAACAGGGTGAAAAAGAGGTGATTTTTTTTATTGGGGGGTTGGGTTGCAGTTAACGCTCACCTCCCAGTGTGCAGAGCCTGTGGGGAAGGTGAATGCTGAGGGGTAGGTGAGGATCTCAGCACCGGCGTGTCGCAGAGCCAACGAGATTTCAGGGAAGCGCAGATCGTAGCAGATGGAAAGTCCAAGCTGGTCAGGGACAAGGGGACATCAGGACAGACATGGCTTGGGGTGAGGACGGGGAATGGGCACCCCGTACCATTCCTGCCGGAGTGCTGATGGGGGGCACGATTTCGGTGCCGGGGTTGGTGAAGCTGCTCTCCTTCATGGTGACACGGCCCTCCAGCTCCACGTCACACAGGTGGGTCTTCCTGTAGGCTGCTGCCAAGCGCCCTGCGAGCAACAAGGGAGCACCGGGAGCGGGGGGACGTGCCAGAGGACCCCTCAATGGGGCAGGGCCGGGGGGGTGCTCACCTGTGGGGTCCAGCAGCACATGGCAGTTGTAGATGCGCTGCGTGCTCGGCCAGTCTGCCCTGCGCTCGTGGAAACCACCCAGGGACAGCCACACACCACAGTCCCTGTGAGGAGCAACGTGGTGTCACTGGAAAAAAGTGATGCCACCAGGACAAGCATTGTCACTGGGACAAGAAATGCCACTGGTGCGAGTTGTGCCACCAGGACAAGCAACGTCACCAGGACGAGTGGTGCCACTGAGCAAGTGCTGTCACTGAGAAGAGCGTTGTCACCAGGACAAACAGTGCCACTAGGATGAGCATCATCACTGGGATGAGCAGTGCCATCAGAACAAGCAGTGTCACCGGGATGAGTGGTGCCACCCTGGGCATCCCCATGGCACCATTACCTGGCCAGCGTGGAGTAGCGCACCATCAGGTCACCGTCCAGGCTCTCAGCCAGGCTCAGCGTTTGCGCGGAGTCACGGCCGATGTAGTCGAAGCCTTCGGGGAGGAAGACGAGGCACGCACCCCGCCGTGCTGCCGCCCGCACCAGTGCTGCGCAGCCAGAGAAGTTCTGCTCCTTGTCAGGAGTGGAGGTCACCTGGCCCACGGCCACCAGCGGCTTCGGTCCCAGGGATGCCGCCATGGCTTGGTGGCTGTGACACAGTGCGGTCAGCCCTGGGGTCGGGGTCACCGCGGTTGTGTCCCCGCCCACTGCCACCCATATGTGAATACCTGCCCAGGGGGCTCCGGGGGCCTGCGCAAAAGCGGTGCAGTGGGAGCCGGAGCACTGCACTCAGCCTGGGTAGGGGGGCACAGAGTGAGCCCCTCTTCAAAGCTGGAACCGTCCCAGGACACCCCCGGTTTGTCCCCAGGATTCTCAGGCTGCCTCTAAACCCTCAACCCACCCCAAGCTGCTCCATATTGCTCCTAGCACCCCTCCCAAATTGCTCCCAAGACCTCCAGAATGCCTCCAAACCACAAACTGCCCTCAGGTAGCCCCCCAGTTTGTCCCCAGGACCCCCAGGCTGCCCCCAAGCAGCCCCATACTGCTTCTTTGAACACCTAACAGCACCCAGGCAGCCCCAGGACCCCCTCCCCACTGTGCCTCAAAGCTCCCCCATACCCCTCCTCATACCCCAACCACCCCAAACTGTCCCAGGACCACCACGATTTGCCTCTAGAGTCCCCCAGCCTGCCCCCAACCCCAACCCACCCACAAGCTGCCCCACATTGCTCATAGGACCCCTCCATATTACCCCCAACCCTCCCCAAAAAACTGCCCCTGGGATGCCCCAAAGTGCCCCAGACCCCTCCTCACATTCTGACCTTTTCCACAGTTGTCCCTAGCACCCCCAGTTTGCCCTAGGACCCTCCAAGCTGCCCCCAGCACCCCCAAGCCACCTCCAACACCCCCCAAAATTGCCCCCAGCGCCACCAAACTGCCCCCAGCACATTTCAAACGGCCCTTAGAATCCCAAACTGCCTCAAGGACCCCACATACTACTCCAAACTTCCCTCAGGCCTCCAAACTGGCCCAGGATCCCCCCTCAAACTGCCCCCGGCACTCCCAGACTGCCCTTAGAACCCCACCAACACCTTCGAACTGCCAACAGGACCCCCTCAGACTGCCCCCTTGGCCCGTACATGTCGCGCCGGCAGCACCGAAGCGGGAGGCGGTGACAGGGGCAATGGGCAAAGTCCCCGACACCGCTGCCCACAACCAAGATGGCAGCTAACACTACCTCACCATACAGCACCGCTACCAGGCTTGACCTTTGCTAAGATGGCGCCCAGGTTGTTTCCGGTATGCACCGGAAGTGCGCCATCGCGGCGTAGGTCTGCGCCGGAAAAGAGCCCTCCCAGTTTCCGATGTGCGCCGGAAGAGGCGCAAAGCGGAGGGGGGAAGATGGCGGACAGCGTGAAGGGGCGGCCCGCGGCGGCGGGGCCTGGCGGGAAGGTGCTGACGGCGGAGCAGGTGCAGGGCGGGGCTTGGGGACGGATGAAGGAGGGCCTCGGGATCTCGTGATGACATCCCCGCGGTTGTGCACGCAGGTGGTGGCTCGGTTCAACCGTTTGCGGCAGGAGCAGCGCGGCCTGGCCTCCAAGGCGGCGGAGCTGGAGTTGGAGCTCAACGAGCACGGGTGGGGGGGAGGGCAGAGGGACACGAGAGGGTAACGGGACAAGGGGGGTGGGAGTATGGGGGGATGGGCGGGCACGGAGACATGGTGGGGGCACGAGGATATGGGGAGGGTAACAGTGAATGGGGGAAGCGCTGGGATAGGGGGAACCCCGGGGGTGTGGGTGTCACTGGGGTAGGCACATGGAGTCTGAGAGTGCTGCCTAGGGACGTGTGGAGGACACTGTAAGGGGGTGGGGACATGGAGGGGACACAAATGGGTGTGTGGTGGGGGAAGGGGGGACGCTGGAGATGTCACATGGGATGTGGGAGACACCAGGGTGAGGACACTACTGGGGGGCACTTGGGGATATGAGGGGGACAGTGATGGTGTGGGGGGGGCATTGGGTATGGGGGTGACTCTGGAAGAATGTGGAAGAATGTGGAGGGTGTATTGTTGGGTATAGGAGTGACAGTGGGGGAGTGGAAGGCACAGGGGTGGCAGTGAAGGTGCATGGGGGGGACTCCTGGGATGAGGAGGAACACTGAAGAAAGGTGGGGGGTGACACCAAGAGTGACGCAGTGACAAAAGGAGAGATGCTGGGTTGACACCGGGAGTGATGCAGGATGACGTGGGGGTGACAGGGCCCCCCCCTGCCCAACAGCCTGGTGATTGAGACGCTGCGGGAGGTGGACCCCACACGGAAGTGTTACCGCATGGTGGGCGGCATCCTGGTAGAGCGCACTGTCAAGGAGGTGCTGCCCGCACTGGAGGGCAACCGCGAGCAGGTGACTCCTGGCCAGACCTCCCCCCCCTCGCCCACAGATGCCCCCCTCCCCTCCCCAACTGCCCTAAAACTCTTCTCCCCTTTTCTCCTCCAAGATCAGCAAAATCATCGAGACGCTGAGCCAGCAGCTGCAGAGCAAGGGCCGCGAACTGAATGAGTTCCGTGAGAAGCACAACATCCGCCTGGTGGGCGAGGACGACCCCCGGCAGCCCCCCAAGGATGGCACCGAGGGGGGCAAGGGAGGCGCCGCTGGCGTCCTTGTGTCCTAGCGTTGTCCCCTGCTGTCACCTACTCTCCTTCCCCTCGTTTACTGGTTTTGTTAAATAGATGTGGGGATTTTGGGTCACAAGTGTTGTCTAGTTACGGGGTAATGGAGGTGGCACAAGCCCTGGGAGGTGGCGCTGTGGGCGGTGACAGCAGTGGCACTTTGGAGACGTCCTTGAGCTGCCCGTTCACCTGTGACTGTTGTCGGCCGCCACTTTTCCTGCACCACGTCCCTGCTGTGTCCTGGGCTGTGGGGGAGGGGCGCACTGTTACTTCTGCTGGGGTTACAGGGGACAAAAAGCCACCAGGACGTTGTCCCCACAATGTCACTTGGATTCCCGTGTCTCTCTTTTGCTGTTACTCTCCCAAAAATGTATTCCTTTGGCAGAGGGGATGTGGGGAGCTCAGTGAGGGGTGTAGACAGGGCTGGCACTGGGGCACATGGAGATGCTGGGAGCCTTGGGCACACACAATGGCACAGGGATGCAGAGACATGGGCTGGCATTGGGGGGTACGGGGAGACAGGGTCATGGAGATGCTGGGGGTGGTATGGGGGACACAGGGATGTTGGGGGACACGGGGACAACAGAAGGTATGGGGATGCTGGTAATGGCATGGGAACACAGATGGGCTGGTACTGGGGGACATGGGGACGTGTTTATGTTACAGTGGGGGGATGCGTGGCCCCAGGGCTGGCACTGGTGTGGGGGGTAGGGGGGGGCACAGCCCCGCTGAGGATATGGGGGATTGCGGGGTGAGCAGTGGGAGGGGACATGGGGGTAGCAGTGGTGGCAGTCAGGGTTCTCCCCTGTCTCCACGAGCCAGGTGAGTGCTGGTGCGTGCCGGTGTGGGGTGGGGACAGGAGGGGACGTGCTGTTGACTGTACACAGCCCACACCCACAGTGACACTGGGTGCAGCCGGTTCGCCCCAGTCCCCTGCAGTGATTGTCCCCATATAATGTGGGTGCCACCAGCTATGCCATCAGTGCCACCACCATGGAGGGGGACATAGGGACACGGATGGCCGACGTTGAGGAGGAGAGCCTGCTGGGTGCCGTGCACGGTGTCTCGGGGCCCGGTATGGCTGCGTGTTGGGGACAGTGGTGACTCCTCTTGGGGCAGACGAGGGGGTGACGGCGCAATGTCCCTGCAGTGGTGACGGCCATACGCATGGCAGGGGCAGCCATGTATGAACTGGTGCGTGTGGGGCATGCAGAGCTGGTGGGGGAGATCATCCGCCTGGAGGGAGACATGGCCACGCTGCAGGTGTATGAGGAGACCTGTATCCTTGTGGCCATGCCTGTCCTTCCCTTGTCCCCTCCTGACTCCTGTCCCCCTGACCCCTTCAGTGACATCGTTCGTTTCTGTGAGTGACCTTGTCCCCTCCTGTGCTCTCCCCTCTCTTCACTCCTGATCCCTCCAGTGACCTCGTCCCCTCCTGTCCCCCCATCCTCTCTGTCCTCCCATCCCGTCCTGTCCCTGTGTCCTGTCTCTGTCTGGCTCTGTCCCCTCCAGTTCCCTCATCCCCTCTTCTGTCCCTGTTTCTTGTCTCTGTGGTCCCCCACCTGTCCCAATCCCATCCACTCTCCCCATTCCTGTTCCCATCTCCCATCCCCTTCTGTCTTCCTTGAGTGTCTCTGTCCCCTCTAGTTTTCTTGTCCTCATCTCCTGTCTCTGTGGTTCCTATCCTGTCCCCATCCTCACATCCCCCACCCCACATCCCTATTCCCGTCACCCATGTTCCCCACCTCGTGTCCCTATCCCTATCCTCTACCCCACATCCCCTGTCTCACGTCCCCCTCCTGCTTCATGTGCCCTCTCCTGAGCTCCCCACACAGCGGGGCTGCGGGTGGGGGACCCGGTGTTGCGCACGGGTCAGCCGCTCTCGGTGGAGCTCGGTCCCGGCATCCTGGGCTCCATCTTCGATGGCATCCAGCGCCCGCTGCGGGACATTGCACAGCTGACGGGTGGCATCTACATCCCGCGGGGTGTCAACGTCCCTGCGCTGCCGCGGCACCTCACCTGGGACTTTGTCCCCAGCAAGAGCATCCAGGTGAGAACATGGGAACACTGGGGGCACACAGGGACATGAATAGAACACGGGGATATGGGGAGATCAGTGAGACATGAGGATAGGGGGACAGAGGGAGGTGAGGACTCCAGCAAGAGCATTCTGGTGGGAATGCAGGGTCACTGGTGGGATGTGGGGATATGGGGATTTTGTCCCCAGCAAGAGCATCCAGGTTGGGACATGGGGACACCCTTCTGCTCCCACTGGAGGGACTGCCCAATCCCATTTCTACCCAGTTACCCTCATGGTCACCCCGTGCCAGGTTGGCAGCCACGTCACTGGTGGGGACATCTATGGGACGGTGACAGAGAACTCACTCATCCAACACAAGATCATGGTGCCACCCCGCAGCCGTGGCACTGTCACTCACATTGCGCCACCAGGACACTACAGCGTCTCGGTAAGGGGTGGCTGATGTGGTGGTGGCATTGCATGGTGCCACTGTCCCCAAACATCCCCAAGGGCGTGGTAGTGGAGTGATGGCATCCCCAGACGTCCCTGAGGATGTGGTGGTGGTGGGCTGGTATCATCCTGTGGCACCACTGTCCACAAATGTCTCTGAGGACGTGGTGGTGGTGTGGTGGCATCCTGCTGTCCCCACATGTCCCCAAGAATGTGGTGGTGGCATCCCAACGCACTGCTGTCCCTACATGTCCCCAAATGTCCCCAAGGATGTGGTGCTGGAGCTGGACTTCGAGGGTGTGGCCGAGCAGCTGACCATGATGCAGGTGTGGCCGGTGCGGCAGACCCGGCCCGTGGTGGAGAAGCTGACAGCAAATCACCCACTGCTGACGGGACAGCGCGTGCTGGATGCTCTTTTCCCGTAGGGATTGGGATGGGATGGGAGGGGGATGGGAATGGGATTGGGGTGGGGATGAAGACAAGATTGGAATGAAATTTGATGGGGATGAAATGAAATGTGGAGGGGAATAGGAAGGGGATATGGATTGGGATAGGGATGGAATTGGGGGATGAAAGTGGGGATATAGGTGGGGGGAGACTGGGGGATGAGGATGATGGACTCAGGTGGGAACTGGAGACATGAATAGGGGATGCGGGTAGGGATCGGGGGATGGGGGTAAAGAATGGGACAGAAGTGGGGATGAGGGAGAGGAGTGGGGACGGAATGGTGGCGAGACAGGGATGGAGATAGGGATATGGGACGGGGGATGTGAGAAGAGGGAACAGGAATATGGGATTGAGCTGGGAAGAGAGGTGGGTGATAGACAGCAATGGGCATGGGAATAGGGAATGGATAGGGGACAAGGAGGACAGAGATGAGAGAGGGGATGAAATAGGGATGGAGATCAGTATGGGGACGGGTGGGGGCAGGATGGAGTTGGGGATGGGAACGGGTGTGGAGAGGGAGTGGCCATGCAAGGGACCGTCACCAGGTGCGTGCAGGGTGGCACCACAGCCATCCCCGGTGCTTTCGGCTGTGGCAAAACCGTCATCTCACAGTCCCTGTCCAAGTACTCCAACAGCGACATCATCGTCTACGTGGGCTGCGGGGAGCGCGGCAATGAGATGTCTGAGGTGCTGCGGGACTTCCCTGAGGTGAGCGCAGAAACACGGGGACGGTGAGGGGACAGCGGGCCAGGTGGTGCCAACAGTGGTGCCATCAGAGGGGCCAACAGGGCCAATGAAGCAAACAGTGCTCAATGAGACCAACGGTGCTAATGGTGCCTCTCACAGCTCACCATGGAGGTGGATGGGAGGACGGAGAGCATCATGAAGCGCACCACGCTGGTGGCCAACACCTCCAACATGCCAGTGGCCGCCCGTGAGGCTTCCATCTACACTGGTAGGCAACAGGGGACAATGACAGTGACAGCAGTGGCTCTGCTGCTGGTGCCACCCTGTGCCCTACCTCCACCGTAGGCATCACGCTGTCTGAGTACTTCCGCGACATGGGGCTCCATGTCAGCATGATGGCCGACTCCACCTCCCGCTGGGCCGAGGCATTGCGGGAGATTTCCGGGCGCTTGGCTGAGATGCCGGCGGGTGAGAAACTGAGCATCCCCAACGTCATCCTGTTGTCACCAGACATGGGCGCCAGCATCACTGTGCCGCCCCGTGCCCTACAGACAGTGGGTACCCCGCCTACCTGGGCGCCCGCCTGGCATCCTTCTATGAGCGTGCGGGGCGGGCGCGCTGCCTTGGGTCCCCCCTCCGTGAGGGCAGCGTCAGCATCGTTGGAGCGTGAGTGTCACCAGGAGGGGACGCTATGGGACCACCCCATCCCGCTGAATGTGCTGCACCCCACAGAGTGTCACCGCCTGGAGGGGACTTCTCAGACCCTGTCACCTCAGCCACGCTGGGCATCGTGCAGGTGAGCTTTGAGTTGCCCACAGATCCCATATTTGGTGTTCTCCAAGGATCCCATATTTGGGGTTCCCCATGGATGTCCTGTTCTGTTTTCCTCATGGGTCCCGTATTTGGGATTCCTCATGGATCTCATGTTTGGAGTCCCTATGGATCCCATATTTGGGGTTCACATGTTTCTCATATCTGGGGTTCCATGTGGATTGCAGATTTGGTTTTCCTCATGGCTCCCATACTTGTGGTTCCCACAGATCCCATATTTGGGATTCCCACAAATCTCATATTTGGGGTCCCATGGATTCCCTATGGACCCCCATGCCAACTCCCCCGGTCCCACAGGTGTTTTGGGGTCTGGACAAGAAGCTGGCACAGCGCAAGCACTTCCCCTCGGTAAACTGGCTGATCAGTTACAGCAAGTACTTGCGGGCACTGGAGCCCCACTACGAGCAGCTGCACCCTGAGTTCCCTGCGCTGCGCACCCGTGCCAGGGAGATCCTGCAGGAGGAGGAGGATCTGGCCGAAATTGTGCAGCTCGTGGGGAAGGTGGGGAGGTGGGGGGTGGGACTGGGGTTGGAATGGGGTTGGGTGGGAGTGGGGTGGGGATTGGGATTGGGATTAGGATGGAGTGGGGATGAGTTGGGGAGGGGAAGGGAATTTGAATGGAATGGGATTGGGAAGGGGATGGGGATTGGGAAGGGGATGAGATTGGGTAAGAATGGTATGGGATGGAATTGGGACAGGAATGGGATGGAAATGGGATAGTATAGGGTGGAATTCGGACAGGGATGGGGTGGGAAAGGGATGGAGGTGTCATGAGGTGGGAATAGGACGGGGATGGGATGAGGATAGGGATGGAATGGGATGGGGAGGAGATCTGCGGTGTGGGGATGAGATCTATGGGACGGGGATGTTGCCTTCCTCACAGGCATCCCTCGCTGAGGCTGACAAGGTGACACTGGAGGTGGCCAGACTCCTCAAGGATGACTTCCTACAGCAGAATGGCTACTCCTCCTACGACAGGTACCGTGGCTCGATGTAGCCCACCTGTCCCCACGTCCCAGTATTCCCGTGTCATCCCCATGCCACTCCCATGTCCCCACACCACTCCCACGTATCCACACCACCTCCACAACCCCAAGCCACCTCAATGTCCCCATGCCACCCCGATGTCCCCAAACCCCCATACTGTCTCCACATGCCCATGTCCCCAAACTCCCATACTGTCTCCACATGCCCATGTCCCCACATCCCCATGCCATCCCCATGTCCTCATGTAACCCCCCACATCCCCATACCACATCCATGCCACTGGGACAGCCCCATGACCCTATGCCATCCCCCTGTCCCCACATCAAACCCACATCCCCGTGTTCCCACATCCCCATACCTCATCCATGTCCCCATGCCACCTCCACGTCCCCATGTCCCCATGACACCTCCATGTCCCCACACCCGCACACCACCCCCACTTCCCCTTGGGGTCCCCCCACCGCCCCCCAGGTTCTGCCCCTTCTACAAGACAGTGGGGATGCTGCACAACATCATCACCTTCTATGAGCTTGCCCGACATGCTGTGGAGGCCACTGGGGCTGGCGAGCGCCGTGTCACTTGGGCAGCCATCCGTGAGAACCTCGGGGACATCCTGTACCGGCTGAGTGCCATGAAGTTCATGGTGGGAATTAGAAGGGGCAGGGGGAGGGTCACTTATAGGGTGTCAGGGGGCATTTATAGGAGGTTGGGGGATACCTGTAGGATGTCACTTATAGAGGTTTGGTGGGACACTTTTAGGGGGTCAGAAGTGTCACTTGTAGAGGGTTGGGGGACCCTTATAGAGGGTCACTTACAGGGTGGCGGAGGGGGGGTGCTTATAGTGGTCACTTATAGGGAATTGGGAGTACACTTACAGAGGGTTAGGGGGCGTTTATAGCGGGTTAAGAGGTCACTCACAGGGAGTCAGGGGACACACAGAGTGACAGTGATGCTGCCCCTCCCTTCCCTCCCCCCAGGACCCGGTGAAGGACGGCGAAGCCAACATCACAGCTGCCTTCACGCAGCTCAACGAGGAGATGCAGGCGGCCTTCCGCAACCTGGAGGACTGAGGGTCCCCCCCAGACCCTCTGCTCCAATAACCCCCTCACCCCAATAAACCCCCACCCCAATCACCCCCCACCGACATCAGGATTGGTCTTCAGGGTCCCATTTGTCCTCATAGAATGGTCTGGGTTGCAAAGGACCACAATTACCACCCGGTTTAAACCCCCCTGCTGTGCGCAGGGTCGCCAACCACCAGACCAGGCTGCCCAGAGCCACATCCAGCCTGTCCCCATGTCAGTAAGCAATTCTTTCTTTGTTTACCACATTGTGACCTGTTCCTTTCATGAGTAATTCAGACTGGTTTAAAGCACCTGTGTCTGCTATTGCCTTTCCCTACAACATTCCTTTCCATTATACACAAGTATTTTGTATTGGAGCATCGTTTTCATTATTCAATTTGCTTGGTAATTGGATCTTGGTATGCGAATATTTAGAAAGAATGTAATGAATGCTGGCAAAAATTAAAAGCAACATCAGTTTGATCATTTAAAGCAGATATTCACAAGTTTGGAGAAGTATTCCTTTGTTTATTTCGGTTTTTTGTCTTTATTTTTCCCCTCCTCTCCCAACTTTCAGCGATCAAAGATAGAACGACTCCCCGGGCTCTGCGCTGCCAGCCGGCCTCAATCCATGGCAGTTGTTCTTTCCGCGGCCTCTGCTGCCACCACGTGGTCGAACCACGAAACTGCACCTGCTGATGTTCGGCGCCGACGGCAGCCCCACTAAGGCGCACGAAAAGGTCGCGCATGCGCAGTGCACACCAGGAAAAGGCGCATGCGCAGTGCGCTCAAAGAAATGAGCATGCGCAGAGAGCTCCAAAGACGGCGCATGGGCCGAGCCACCCAAAGCCCCGCATGCACCGTACAACACCCAACAACCGGCGCATGCGCACTACGCCCGCCCGGAGAATGCCTTTGGAAAATATGACATAAAACCCGAAAATACTACATTTACAAACCAAAAATGACATTTTCCCCCGAAAATCACGTATTTAATCCAGAAAAAAAACCGCGCAGTGCGAAAATCCGAAAATCACGCATATTCTCAAAAAAAAAAAAAAAAAAAAAAAAATCCAGAAGTCCCATTTAGCCTGAAATTCACGAAATTTCATCCCACAAAACCCCATTTAACCCGAAAATCACGCGTTTTCTCTTCGGAAATCCACAATTTTAAAAAAATGACGAATTTTCTCTACGACAATGACCCATTTAAAAAAAAATCTTGCATTTTCTCTTCAAAAATTCCCAATTTAACCCGAAAATCACGCATTTTCTCTTCAAGAATCCCCCATTTAACCCGAAAATCACGCGTTTTCTCTTCGCCAATCCCCCATTTAACCGAAAATCACGCGTTTTCTTTTCGCAAATCCCCCATTTAAGTGAAAATCACGCGTTTTCTCTTCGCTAATCCACCATTTAACCGAAAATCATGTGTTTTCGCAAATCCCCCACTGAAGCGAAAATCACGCATTTTCTCTTCGAGAATCCCCCATTTAACCCGAAAATCACGCGTTTTCGCAAATCCCCCATTTAACTCAAAACTCACACATTTGCTCTTCGAGAATCCCCCATTTAAGTGAAAATCAAGCATTTTCTCTTCGCAAATCCCCATTTAACCCGAAAATCACACGTTTTTTCTATGCAATTCCCCCCATTTAACCCGAAAATCACGCATTTTCTCTTCGAGAATCCCCCATTTAACCCGAAAATCACGCGTTTTCTCTTCGCAAATCCCCCATTTAAGCAAAAATCACGCGTTTTCTCTTCGCAAATCCCCCATTTAAGCGAAAATCACGCGTTTTCTCTTTGAGAATCCCCCATTTAAGCGAAAATCACGCGTTTTCTCTTCGCAAATCCCCCATTTAAGCGAAAATCACGCGTTTTCTCTTTGCAAATCCCCCATTTACCCGAAAATCACGCGTTTTCTCTTTGCAAATCCCCCATTTAACCCAAAAATCACGGGTTTTTCTCTTCGCAAATCCCCCATTTAACCCGAAAATCACGCGTTTTCTCTTTGCAAATCCCCCATTTAAGCGAAAATCACGTATTTTCTCTTCAAGAATCCCCCATTTAACCCGAAAATCACGCATTATCTCTTCGCAAATCCACCATTTAAGCAAAAATCACGCGTTTTCTCTTCGCAAATCCCCCATTTAACCCGAAAATCACGCGTTTTCTCTTCGCAAATCCCCCATTTAAGCGAAAATCACGCGTTTTCTCTTCGAGAATCCCCCATTTAACCCGAAAATAACGCGTTTTCTCTTCGCAAATCTTCCATTTAAGTTAAAATCCTGCGTCTTCTCTTCGCGAATCCCCCATTTAAGCGAAAATCACGCGTTTTCTCTTCGCAAATCCCCCATTTAAGCGAAAATCACGCGTTTTCTCTTCGCAAATCCCCCATTTAAGCGAAAATCACGCGTTTTCTCTTCGCAAATCCCCCATTTAAGCGAAAATCACGCGTTTTCTCTTCGCAAATCCCCCATTTAAGCGAAAATCACGCGTTTTCTCTTCGCAAATCCCCCATTTAACCCGAAAATCACGCGTTTTCTCTTCGAGAATCCCCCATTTAAGCGAAAATCACGCGTTTTCTCTTCGCAAATCCCTCATTTAACCCGAAAATCACGCGTTTTCTCTTCGAGAATCCCCCATTTAAGCGAAAATCATGTGTTTTCTCTTTGAAAATCCCCCATTTAACCCGAAAATCACGCGTTTTCTCTTCGAGAATCCCCCATTTAAGCGAAAATCACGCGTTTTCTCTTCGCAAATCCCCCATTTAACCCGAAAATCACGCGTTTTCTCTTCGAGAATCCCCCATTTAAGCGAAAATCATGCGTTTTCTCTTTGAAAATCCCCCATTTAACCCGAAAATCACGCGTTTTCTCTTCGAGAATCCCCCATTTAAGCGAAAATCACGCGTTTTCTCTTCGCAAATCCCCCATTTAACCCGAAAATCACGCGTTTTCTCTTCGAGAATCCCCCATTTAACCCGAAAAACACGCGTTTTCTCTTCGCAAATCCCCCATTTAACCCGAAAATCACGCGTTTTCTCTTCGAGAATCCCCCATTTAACCCGAAAAACACGCGTTTTCTCTTCGCAAATCCCCCATTTAAGCGAAAATCACGCGTTTTCTCTTCGAGAATCCCCCATTTAACCCAAAAATCACGCGTTTTCTCTTCGAGAATCCCCCATTTAAGCGAAAATCACGCGTTTTCTCTTCGCAAATCCCCCATTTAAGCGAAAATCACGCGTTTTCTCTTCGCAAATCCCCCATTTAAGCGAAAATCACGCGTTTTCTCTTCGCAAATCCCCCATTTAAGCGAAAATCACGCGTTTTCTCTTCGCAAATCCCCCATTTAAGCGAAAATCACGCGTTTTCTCTTCGCAAATCCCCCATTTAACCCGAAAATCACGCGTTTTCTCTTCGAGAATCCCCCATTTAAGCGAAAATCACGCATTTTCTCTTCACAAATCCCCCATTTAACCCGAAAATGACGCGTTTTCTCTTCAAGAATCCCCGATTTAATCCGAAAATCACGCGTTTTCTCTTCGAGAATCCCCCATTTAAGCGAAAATCACGCGTTTTCTATTCGCAAATCCCCCAATTAAGCAAAAATCTCTATGGGGCTTAATGGGGCTCTATAAGGCGGCTATGGGGCTCTATGGGGCTCTATGGGGCGGCTATGGGGCTCTATGGGGCTGTATGGGGCTCTATGGGGCGGCTATGGGGCTCTATGGGGCTCCATGGGGCTCTATGGGGCTCTATGGGTCTCTGTGGGGCGGCTATGGGGCTCTATGGGGCTCTATGGGTCTCTGTGGGGCGGCTATGGGGCTCTATGGGGCTCTATGGGGCTCTATGGGGCGGCTATGGGGCTCTATGGGGCTCTATGGGGCTCTATGGGGCGGCTATGGGGCTTTATGGGGCTCTATGGGGCTCTATGGGGCGGCTATGGGGCTCTATGGGGCTGTATGGGGCTCTATGGGGCGGCTGTGGGGCTCTATGGGGCTCTATGGGGCTCTATGGGGCGGCTATGGGGCTCTATGGGGCTCTATGGGGCTCTATGGGGCGGCTATGGGGCTCTATGGGGCTCTATGGGGCGGCTATGGGGCTCTATGGGGCTCTATGGGGCTCTATGGGGTGGCTATGGGGCTCTACGGGGCTCTATGGGGCGGCTATGGGACTCTATGGGGCTCTATGGGGCGGCTATGGGGCTCTATGGGGCTCTATGGGGCTCTATGGGTCGGCTATGGGGCTCTATGGGGCTCTCTGGGGCTCTATGGGGCGGCTATGAGGCTCTATGGGGCTCTATGGGGCGGCTATGGGGCTCTATGTGGCTCTATGGGGCTCTATGGGGCTCTATGGGGCGGCTATGGGGCTCTTTGTGGCTCTATGGGGCTCTATGGGGCGGCTATGGGGCTCTATGGGGCTCTATGGGGCGGCTATGGGGCTCTATGGGGCGGCTATGGGGCTCTACGGGGCTCTATGGGGCGGCTATGGGGCTCTATGGGGCTCTATGGGGCTCTATGGGGCGGCTATGGGGCTCTATGGGGCTCTATGGGGCGGCTATGGGGCTCTATGGGGCTCTATGGGGCTCTATGGGGCGGCTATGTGGCTCTACGGGGCTCTATGGGGCGGCTATGGGGCTCTATGGGGCTCTGTGGGGCTCTATGGGGCTCTCTGGGGCTTTCTGGGGCTCTATAAGGCGGGTATGGGGCTCTATGGCGCTCTACGGGGCTCTATGGGGCGGCTATGGGGCTCTATGGGGCTCTATGGGGCTGTATGGGGCTGTATGGGGCTCTCTGGGGCTCTATGGGGCGGCTATGGGGCTCTATGGGGCTCTATGGGGCTCTATGGGGCTCTATGGGGCGGCTTTGGGGCTCTATGGGGCTCTATGGGGCTCTATGGGGCGGCTATGGGGCTCTATGGGGCTCTATGGGGCTCTATGGGGCGGCTATGGGGCTCTATGGGGCTCCATGGGGCTCTATGGGGCTCTATGGGTCTCTGTGGGGCGGCTATGGGGCTCTATGGGGCTCTATGGGTCTCTGTGGGGCGGCTATGGGGCTCTATGGGGCTCTATGGGGCTCTATGGGGCGGCTATGGGGCTCTATGGGGCTCTATGGGGCTCTATGGGGCGGCTATGGGGCTTTATGGGGCTCTATGGGGCTCTATGGGGCGGCTATGGGGCTCTATGGGGCTGTATGGGGCTCTATGGGGCGGCTGTGGGGCTCTATGGGGCTCTATGGGGCTCTATGGGGCGGCTATGGGGCTCTATGGGGCTCTATGGGGCTCTATGGGGCGGCTATGGGGCTCTATGGGGCTCTATGGGGCGGCTATGGGGCTCTATGGGGCTCTATGGGGCGGCTATGGGGCTGTAGGGCAAATGAAGGTGATGACAAAGCCTTTATTTAAGAAATAGGCACACGAGGGAAAGATATGAAAAAGAATGGACTCCCCCCTCCCGGTAGCAGCGCGCAGCCCGAGCCGAGCTGAGCAATGTGTCCCTCCCCCGTTCGTACCGCCGCGCCGCCGCACTCACACACTCACAGAGCCCACCCATTGGTTCAGGCTGTGACCCTGCAATTCCACTACACTGCACCCCTTCACAGCATGAACCAATGACTGAGCAGGTAGGGGGTGAGCCCCTGCAACCTGGTGGCCCAAGACACAATGCGCATCGCGACGCATGCACAACACCCGCCACAATATAGGAAGTCAAAACAATAAAGGCAATCAGTGGCAGTCCCCTTCACGGTGCTGTTGGGCCAGTACTTGATGTTCTTCCTCGAGGCGTATCTTTTTCAAGGACCAGTAGCGCTTCTGATTCGTGCTCTCCAGTCCCCAAAAGTTCAGCAGTGCGTCACAGGGTGTCGTGATGTTTCCTCATAAGCGTGTTTGAGTGATGTTGCTCCTGCGGGCCATCCTGTGAGCTTAAAACCTCAAGGGGAGTAAAGCAGATGTTTAATAGGTACGAGGAGGGGTCGGTCCGCCCTCCACGGTAAGATGCAGGCTGTATTTCGGTCTTGAGTCAACACCTCTGCCTGTATCGGGGCACGTCCTGGCCTTCGATACCACACTCTTTGGCCCGAAATCTGCGACTGAATCACTATATCGGGTACCAAAGGGGGGGTTCTAATTTGCCACATGGACATGATTAATGTCCCCCTTGCAATGAAAACAGGGGTGTCAACCATTACCTCTGTTGGCCATACACCGATTACTGAAGGGTTTACTGATCCCCCAACCTCTAACAATCTCCCCCAAGGTGCAAGGAGACCACACCATTTTGGTCCTGCTTGCACCTTCCAAGGCCATTTTACCTTGTGTCTCCCGGGCTCTAGGTCATCAGGGGCAGGGAGCAGAAGATTATTCATTGTGCCAACTTGTGGCTTGAGTGAGGTGTCCTTGCTTGTAATTTGTATCCTAAGTGGGGAGGCCCAAGTTGTCTGCAGCATTTTTAAAGCACTGGGTCTGCCATCTCTTGGTCTCTCATTCAAGTCTCGCAGGGTTTCATAAAGCCTTTTGGTCCACCCCTGCAAGGACTGCGAATCTGCCTTCAGAGCAGCCTTCAGGATCCCATTGTATCTTTCTATTAGGCCTGCTCCCGTTGGATTGTAGGGCAGGTGAAACCGCCATTCGATGTTATTGTCTTCAGCCCACTTCTGCACAGTTGCACCTGTGAAATGTGTACCTTGATCACTCTCAATAACCTCAGGAGTCCCGTATGATGCCATCAATCTAGTTAGAGCTTTGATGGTATAGGCTTGGTTTGCCTTTGCTACAGGGTAGGCTTGCATCAGTCCACTCGCTGTATCGACACAAGTTAGGGCATATCTGGCCCCCTCAGATCGAGGAAGGGGACCTATATAATCGACCTGCCATCGCTGTAATGGGTTGTGTCCTCTAGCGAGATGGGCCGTAGTTTCCGGCAGAGGTCTTGGTCTCATTCGCGAGCAAGCGTCACAGTCCTGACATGCCTGGACAATATCTGGTAACTGTATGGGCAACCCCCATGCTTTAGCTGCTGCCCACGTGGTTTTCTGTCCTGCATGCCGTAATTTCCGATGCAGCCAGTGAGCTATGTCTTCTGATGGTGTACTTCCCAACCATCGGACTCGAGCCAGTGTGTCAGCTTCATCATTGCCTGGTGACTGCAAGGCTTGATGTCCAGAGACGCGGTATGCTCGTACGGTCCTGTGCCTAACCACGTTCCATATATCAACCCACATATCTTTGCCCCAGATAGGTCGGGCATGGATCGTCCAATCCTGAGTGGCCCACTGTGCTATCCAGAGCGTGAGCCCTCGGTAGACTGCCCAACCATCTGTGCAGATGTTTAGTGCACTGTTGCCAGGCTCTTGAGTTATCACCATCCGCACAGCTCGTAGCTCAGCCCACTGGCTACTTTGTCCATCCCCTTCTTCAAACCATATTGTTTCAGTTGAGGGATGGTATGCGACAGCTCGCCACCTACTTGGGTTCCCTCTGCTGGATCCATCTGTATACCAGGCATCTTCTGGGATAGGGTATTTTCCCTCCTGTACAGGACTCTCTTCTGGACAAGTAACCACTATTTCCTCAGGTGTCTCGCTGTGATATGTTACTGGCCCAAGTATCTTTTGAAGTTCTTCCTTCAGTGGAGATGATGACAGGCGGCTTCTTTGGCTAAGATAGGCAACCCAGCGTGCTACTGTTTGTGATTGGGCCACCCCGGTCTTAGGAATGTGAGTTAGGTCTTTTACCCACCCCTGAATTGGTAAAGTTGTTTTGACAATAACCTCTGCGGTCTGAGTTATTGGTTCCACTGCCTGCAATGCAGAATAGGTAGCCAATAACTGCTTTTCAACCATGCTGTATCTCTCTTCTGCTCCATGCCAAATCTGTGACCAGAACCCAATTGGGATTCGAACAGAACCCTGGCGCTGCCACAGCCCCCAGCCAAACCCTTCTTGGGTCACATGCACATCTAGTTCGGCTGGAAGGGTCGGATCAAATATACCCAGCGCCTGGGCCTGTTTAACAGCTATTTTTGCTTGCTGGAAGGCTTCTTGTTCTGTTCTACCCCAATCCCATACTTGGCCTTTTTTTGTTAATCGATATAAGGGTTTTAGCAGTTGTGCTAAGTGGGGAATAAAGGATCGCCAATATCCCAATATACCCAAAAACTCCTGCAACTGCTTCGGTTTCGTAGGAACCGGGAACGCTTGGATCTTATCAATGATCGCACTGGGTAACACCTTAGTCTTACCTGAGCAGACAACACCCAGGAATTTAACTGATAGCCCTGGTCCTTGTACTTTTTGTGGGTTTATAGCCCATCCTTTTTCCTGTAAATAAGTAATTAATGATGGTACTGTCTTTTCTAATGCCTCGATTGAGTCAGACGTTAACATCAAATCATCGATGTAGTGGAACATTTTGACAGTAGATGGTTTGTTCCAATTTGCCAAGTCACTTGCCACCAAATTATGACAAAAAGTAGGTGAATGCACGTACCCCTGAGGTAGAACTTGAAAAGTCCACTGCCTGCCCTCCCACGTGAATGCAAACTGGTCTTGGGGCTCTATGGGGCTCTATGGGGCTCTATGGGGCGGCTGTGGGGCTCTATGGGGCTCTATGGGGCGGCTGTGGGGCTCTATGGGGCGGCTGTGGGGCTCTATGGGGCTCTATGGGGCTCTATAGGACTCTATGGGGCTCTATGGGGCTCTATGGGGCGGCTGTGGGGCTCTATGGGGCTCTATGGGGCGGCTATGGGGCTCTATGGGGCTCTATGGGGCTCTATGGGGCGGCTATGGGGCTCTATGGGGCTCTATGGGGCGGCTGTGGGGCTCTATGGGGCGGCTGTGGAAGGAATTCAGCTGTGGGATCACATGGGCTGAGCCTGACGCCACCCCTCCCCGACCTCATTTAAGGGCCATTCGTGGCTTCTCTGTGTGCCGGTCTGGTTGATACCATGTTTTTTTCATCACCTCAGATGCTCGCTGAAAAAAAAGTAATAATATTTTCTAAAAAGGCATTAGAACATGATTTTGCTGCTTATTTATTTATTTACAGGTATTCATAAGCACTTCACACCGGTTTGGTGTGTCTATCGAAGTTTTCCTTGGTTTTCTTCGTCGTCTCCCATTCTCCGACCCCTTCCTCTTCTGTGGTTATTTCTTTCCTCTGCTATCCAAGGAAAGAGAGAAACGAAACCCCGCCGCAGTTCCCGGCGGGCCGTCAGCCGGGTTGGGAAGGAGTTTCCGCAGTCTCTGCTGCCCCCGTGTGGCCAATCGGTGAAAGTACGGCCGTGTTTGTTCTGTGCCGGAGGCGGCAGGACGCGTGCGCACAGGCACGTGGAAGTGGTATATGCACTTTCTAGAAGCTCTGCTTAGCAATTCCGCCGATGTTTCCTCTACTTAGTCCTCCACACAATGGTGCGTATGAGTCTCGAAGCATAGAAGCAGCATCCATTCCCACGCAGACCTTAGATACGGGCGGGCAGTCAATTCCAGGAGCTCCGGCTCAGCGGTACTTTTCTCTCTTCTAATCCTGAGTGCTCCGTGCCTATTTGCTCGGGCGGTTTGACACCCAAAGCGGAGCCGGACACGGACTATTTTGGCTCTCAGCGTACCAGGCTCCAGTCGCATGCAAAATGAGGAATCAAAAACACTGCATGCGTGTGTACACGGAAATGCACGTGTAAAAGAAGGACAAGGGCAAAGGGGAAGGAGGAGAGTGGGGGGAAATGGGAAGAAACACAGGCGCATGCGCTGTGCGGTCTCGCGGCTGGCGCATGCGCTGTGCGGTCTCGCGGCTGGCGCATGCGCTGTGCGGTCTCGCGGCTGGCGCATGCGCTGTGCGGTCTCGCGGCTGGCGCATGCGCTGTGCGGTCTCGCGGCTGGCGCATGCGCTGTGCGGTCTCGCGGCTGGCGCATGCGCTGTGCGGTCTCGCGGCTGGCGCATGCGCTGTGCGGTCTCGCGGCTGGCGCATGCGCTGTGCGGTCTCGCGGCTGGCGCATGCGCTGTGCGGTCTCGCGGCTGGCGCATGCGCTGTGCGGTCTCGCGGCTGGCGCATGCGCTGTGCGGTCTCGCGGCTGGCGCATGCGCTGTGCGGTCTCGCGGCTGGCGCATGCGCTGTGCGGTCTCGCGGCTGGCGCATGCGCTGTGCGGTCTCGCGGCTGGCGCATGCGCTGTGCGGTCTCGCGGCTGGCGCATGCGCTGTGCGGTCTCGCGGCTGGCGCATGCGCTGTGCGGTCTCGCGGCTGGCGCATGCGCTGTGCGGTCTCGCGGCTGGCGCATGCGCTGTGCGGTCTCGCGGCTGGCGCATGCGCTGTGCGGTCTCGCGGCTGGCGCATGCGCTGTGCGGTCTCGCGGCTGGCGCATGCGCTGTGCGGTCTCGCGGCTGGCGCATGCGCTGTGCGGTCTCGCGGCTGGCGCATGCGCTGTGCGGTCTCGCGGCTGGCGCATGCGCTGTGCGGTCTCGCGGCTGGCGCATGCGCTGTGCGGTCTCGCGGCTGGCGCATGCGCTGTGCGGTCTCGCGGCTGGCGCATGCGCTGTGCGGTCTCGCGGCTGGCGCATGCGCTGTGCGGTCTCGCGGCTGGCGCATGCGCTGTGCGGTCTCGCGGCTGGCGCATGCGCTGTGCGGTCTCGCGGCTGGCGCATGCGCTGTGCGGTCTCGCGGCTGGCGCATGCGCTGTGCGGTCTCGCGGCTGGCGCATGCGCTGTGCGGTCTCGCGGCTGGCGCATGCGCTGTGCGGTCTCGCGGCTGGCGCATGCGCTGTGCGGTCTCGCGGCTGGCGCATGCGCTGTGCGGTCTCGCGGCTGGCGCATGCGCTGTGCGGTCTCGCGGCTGGCGCATGCGCTGTGCGGTCTCGCGGCTGGCGCATGCGCTGTGCGGTCTCGCGGCTGGCGCATGCGCTGTGCGGTCTCGCGGCTGGCGCATGCGCTGTGCGGTCTCGCGGCTGGCGCATGCGCTGTGCGGTCTCGCGGCTGGCGCATGCGCTGTGCGGTCTCGCGGCTGGCGCATGCGCTGTGCGGTCTCGCGGCTGGCGCATGCGCTGTGCGGTCTCGCGGCTGGCGCATGCGCTGTGCGGTCTCGCGGCTGGCGCATGCGCTGTGCGGTCTCGCGGCTGGCGCATGCGCTGTGCGGTCTCGCGGCTGGCGCATGCGCTGTGCGGTCTCGCGGCTGGCGCATGCGCTGTGCGGTCTCGCGGCTGGCGCATGCGCTGTGCGGTCTCGCGGCTGGCGCATGCGCTGTGCGGTCTCGCGGCTGGCGCATGCGCTGTGCGGTCTCGCGGCTGGCGCATGCGCTGTGCGGTCTCGCGGCTGGCGCATGCGCTGTGCGGTCTCGCGGCTGGCGCATGCGCTGTGCGGTCTCGCGGCTGGCGCATGCGCTGTGCGGTCTCGCGGCTGGCGCATGCGCTGTGCGGTCTCGCGGCTGGCGCATGCGCTGTGCGGTCTCGCGGCTGGCGCATGCGCTGTGCGGTCTCGCGGCTGGCGCATGCGCTGTGCGGTCTCGCGGCTGGCGCATGCGCTGTGCGGTCTCGCGGCTGGCGCATGCGCTGTGCGGTCTCGCGGCTGGCGCATGCGCTGTGCGGTCTCGCGGCTGGCGCATGCGCTGTGCGGTCTCGCGGCTGGCGCATGCGCTGTGCGGTCTCGCGGCTGGCGCATGCGCTGTGCGGTCTCGCGGCTGGCGCATGCGCTGTGCGGTCTCGCGGCTGGCGCATGCGCTGTGCGGTCTCGCGGCTGGCGCATGCGCTGTGCGGTCTCGCGGCTGGCGCATGCGCTGTGCGGTCTCGCGGCTGGCGCATGCGCTGTGCGGTCTCGCGGCTGGCGCATGCGCTGTGCGGTCTCGCGGCTGGCGCATGCGCTGTGCGGTCTCGCGGCTGGCGCATGCGCTGTGCGGTCTCGCGGCTGGCGCATGCGCTGTGCGGTCTCGCGGCTGGCGCATGCGCTGTGCGGTCTCGCGGCTGGCGCATGCGCTGTGCGGTCTCGCGGCTGGCGCATGCGCTGTGCGGTCTCGCGGCTGGCGCATGCGCTGTGCGGTCTCGCGGCTGGCGCATGCGCTGTGCGGTCTCGCGGCTGGCGCATGCGCTGTGCGGTCTCGCGGCTGGCGCATGCGCTGTGCGGTCTCGCGGCTGGCGCATGCGCTGTGCGGTCTCGCGGCTGGCGCATGCGCTGTGCGGTCTCGCGGCTGGCGCATGCGCTGTGCGGTCTCGCGGCTGGCGCATGCGCTGTGCGGTCTCGCGGCTGGCGCATGCGCTGTGCGGTCTCGCGGCTGGCGCATGCGCTGTGCGGTCTCGCGGCTGGCGCATGCGCTGTGCGGTCTCGCGGCTGGCGCATGCGCTGTGCGGTCTCGCGGCTGGCGCATGCGCTGTGCGGTCTCGCGGCTGGCGCATGCGCTGTGCGGTCTCGCGGCTGGCGCATGCGCTGTGCGGTCTCGCGGCTGGCGCATGCGCTGTGCGGTCTCGCGGCTGGCGCATGCGCTGTGCGGTCTCGCGGCTGGCGCATGCGCTGTGCGGTCTCGCGGCTGGCGCATGCGCTGTGCGGTCTCGCGGCTGGCGCATGCGCTGTGCGGTCTCGCGGCTGGCGCATGCGCTGTGCGGTCTCGCGGCTGGCGCATGCGCTGTGCGGTCTCGCGGCTGGCGCATGCGCTGTGCGGTCTCGCGGCTGGCGCATGCGCTGTGCGGTCTCGCGGCTGGCGCATGCGCTGTGCGGTCTCGCGGCTGGCGCATGCGCTGTGCGGTCTCGCGGCTGGCGCATGCGCTGTGCGGTCTCGCGGCTGGCGCATGCGCTGTGCGGTCTCGCGGCTGGCGCATGCGCTGTGCGGTCTCGCGGCTGGCGCATGCGCTGTGCGGTCTCGCGGCTGGCGCATGCGCTGTGCGGTCTCGCGGCTGGCGCATGCGCTGTGCGGTCTCGCGGCTGGCGCATGCGCTGTGCGGTCTCGCGGCTGGCGCATGCGCTGTGCGGTCTCGCGGCTGGCGCATGCGCTGTGCGGTCTCGCGGCTGGCGCATGCGCTGTGCGGTCTCGCGGCTGGCGCATGCGCTGTGCGGTCTCGCGGCTGGCGCATGCGCTGTGCGGTCTCGCGGCTGGCGCATGCGCTGTGCGGTCTCGCGGCTGGCGCATGCGCTGTGCGGTCTCGCGGCTGGCGCATGCGCTGTGCGGTCTCGCGGCTGGCGCATGCGCTGTGCGGTCTCGCGGCTGGCGCATGCGCTGTGCGGTCTCGCGGCTGGCGCATGCGCTGTGCGGTCTCGCGGCTGGCGCATGCGCTGTGCGGTCTCGCGGCTGGCGCATGCGCTGTGCGGTCTCGCGGCTGGCGCATGCGCTGTGCGGTCTCGCGGCTGGCGCATGCGCTGTGCGGTCTCGCGGCTGGCGCATGCGCTGTGCGGTCTCGCGGCTGGCGCATGCGCTGTGCGGTCTCGCGGCTGGCGCATGCGCTGTGCGGTCCTCGCGGCTGGCGCATGCGCTGTGCGGTCTCGCGGCTGGCGCATGCGCTGTGCGGTCTCGCGGCTGGCGCATGCGCTGTGCGGTCTCGCGGCTGGCGCATGCGCTGTGCGGTCTCGCGGCTGGCGCATGCGCTGTGCGGTCTCGCGGCTGGCGCATGCGCTGTGCGGTCTCGCGGCTGGCGCATGCGCTGTGCGGTCTCGCGGCTGGCGCATGCGCTGTGCGGTCTCGCGGCTGGCGCATGCGCTGTGCGGTCTCGCGGCTGGCGCATGCGCTGTGCGGTCCTCGCGGCTGGCGCATGCGCTGTGCGGTCCTCGCGGCTGGCGCATGCGCTGTGCGGTCCTCGCGGCTGGCGCATGCGCTGTGCGGTCCTCGCGGCTGGCGCATGCGCTGTGCGGTCCTCGCGGCTGGCGCATGCGCTGTGCGGCTCGCGGCTGGCGCATGCGCTGTGCGGTCTCGCGGCTGGCGCATGCGCTGTGCGGTCCTCGCGGCTGGCGCATGCGCTGTGCGGTCTCGCGGCTGGCGCATGCGCTGTGCGGTCTCGCGGCTGGCGCATGCGCTGTGCGGTCTCGCGGCTGGCGCATGCGCTGTGCGGTCCTCGCGGCTGGCGCATGCGCTGTGCGGCTCGCGGCTGGCGCATGCGCTGTGCGGTCCTCGCGGCTGGCGCATGCGCTGTGCGGACTCGCGGCTGGCGCATGCGCTGTGCGGACTCGCGGCTGGCGCATGCGCTGTGCGGACTCGCGGCTGGCGCATGCGCTGTGCGGACTCGCGGCTGGCGCATGCGCTGTGCGGACTCGCGGCTGGCGCATGCGCTGTGCGGACTCGCGGCTGGCGCATGCGCTGTGCGGACTCGCGGCTGGCGCATGCGCTGTGCGGACTCGCGGCTGGCGCATGCGCTGTGCGGACTCGCGGCTGGCGCATGCGCTGTGCGGACTCGCGGCTGGCGCATGCGCTGTGCGGACTCGCGGCTGGCGCATGCGCTGTGCGGACTCGCGGCTGGCGCATGCGCTGTGCGGACTCGCGGCTGGCGCATGCGCTGTGCGGACTCGCGGCTGGCGCATGCGCTGTGCGGACTCGCGGCTGGCGCATGCGCTGTGCGGACTCGCGGCTGGCGCATGCGCTGTGCGGACTCGCGGCTGGCGCATGCGCTGTGCGGACTCGCGGCTGGCGCATGCGCTGTGCGGACTCGCGGCTGGCGCATGCGCTGTGCGGACTCGCGGCTGGCGCATGCGCTGTGCGGACTCGCGGCTGGCGCATGCGCTGTGCGGACTCGCGGCTGGCGCATGCGCTGTGCGGACTCGCGGCTGGCGCATGCGCTGTGCGGACTCGCGGCTGGCGCATGCGCTGTGCGGACTCGCGGCTGGCGCATGCGCTGTGCGGACTCGCGGCTGGCGCATGCGCTGTGCGGACTCGCGGCTGGCGCATGCGCTGTGCGGACTCGCGGCTGGCGCATGCGCTGTGCGGACTCGCGGCTGGCGCATGCGCTGTGCGGACTCGCGGCTGGCGCATGCGCTGTGCGGACTCGCGGCTGGCGCATGCGCTGTGCGGACTCGCGGCTGGCGCATGCGCTGTGCGGACTCGCGGCTGGCGCATGCGCTGTGCGGACTCGCGGCTGGCGCATGCGCTGTGCGGACTCGCGGCTGGCGCATGCGCTGTGCGGACTCGCGGCTGGCGCATGCGCTGTGCGGACTCGCGGCTGGCGCATGCGCTGTGCGGACTCGCGGCTGGCGCATGCGCTGTGCGGACTCGCGGCTGGCGCATGCGCTGTGCGGACTCGCGGCTGGCGCATGCGCTGTGCGGACTCGCGGCTGGCGCATGCGCTGTGCGGACTCGCGGCTGGCGCATGCGCTGTGCGGACTCGCGGCTGGCGCATGCGCTGTGCGGACTCGCGGCTGGCGCATGCGTTCTCTTTGATAATCCCCCATTTAACCCGAAAATCACGCGTTTTCTCTTCAAAAATCACCCATTTAAGCGAATATTATGCGTTTTCTCTACAAGAATCCCGCATTTAACCCGAAAATCACGCGTTTTCTCTGCGCAAATCCCTCATCTTAGCGAAAATCACGCGTTTTCTCTTCGAGAATCCCCCATTTAACCCAAAAATCACGCGTTTTCTCTTTGAGAATCCCCCATTTACGCGAAAATCCCGCACTTCCTCCTCGCAAATCCTTCATTTAAGCGAAAATGAGATGGTTTCTCTTAGGGAATCCCACATTTAAGCAAAAATCCCGCGCTTCGTCTTCGCAAATCCTTCATTTAAGCGAAAATCTGGTGGTTACTCTTCGAGAATCCCCCATTTGACCCGAAAATCACACGTTTTCTCTTCGAGAATCCCCCATTTGACCCGAAAATCACGCGTTTTCTCTTCGAGAAACCCCCATTAACCCGAAAATCACACGTTTTCTATTCGGAAATCTATTGTTTAACCCGAAAATCACGCGGTCTTTCTTTGCAAATCCCCCATTTAAGCAAAAATCAAGCATTTTCTCATCGGAAATCCCCCATTTAAGCAAAAATCACGCGTTTCCTCTTCGAGAATCCCCCATTTAGACCGAAAATCACGCGTTTTCTCTTTGACAATCCCCCATTTAAGAGAAAATCACGCGTTTTCTCTTTGAGAATCACCCATTTAACTTGCAAATCACACGTTTTCTCTTTGGAAATCCGCCATTTAACGGAAAATCACGCGTTTTCTCTTCGAGAATCCCCCATTTGACCCGAAAATCACGCGTTTTCTCTTCGAGAATCCCCGATTTAACACGAAAATCACGCGTTTTCTCTTCGCAAATCCCCGATTTATCTCGAAAATTACGCGTTTTCTCATCGAGAAACCCCCATTTAACCCAAAAATCACATGTTTTCTTTTTGAGAATCCCCCATTTAAGCAAAAATCACACGTTTTCCCTTTGAGAAGCTCACATTTAAGCGAAGATCAAGTGCTTTCTTTTCAAGAATCCCCCATTTAACCCCAAAATCACGCGTTTTCTCTTTGAGAATCACCGAGATTACCTGAAAATCACGCATTTTCTCTTCAGAAATCCCCCACTTAACACAAAAATCACGCGTTTTCTCTTCGAGAATCCCCCATTTAACCCGAAAATCACGCGTTTTCTCTTCGACAATCCCCCATTTAAGCGAAAAAATCACGCATTTGCTCTTCGAGAATCCCCCATTTGACCCAAAAATCACGCGTTTGCTCTTCGGAAATTCCCCATTTAAGCAAAAATCACGCGTTTTCTCTTCGACAATCCCCCATTTAACCAAAAAATCACGCATTTGCTCTTCGAGAATCCCCCATTTGACCCAAAAATCACGCGTTTTCTCTTCGGAAATTCCCCAATTAAGCAAAAATCACGCGTTTTCTCTTCGACAATCCCCCATTTAACCAAAAAATCACGCATTTTCTCTTCACAAATCCCCCATTTAAACCCGAAAATCACGCGTTTTCTCTTCGAGAATCCCCCATTTTAGTGAAAATCACGCGTTTTCTCTTCGAGAATCCCCCATTTAACCCGAAAATCACGCGATTTCTCTTTGCAAATCCCCCATTTAAGTGAAAATCCCACGTATCCTCTTCGCAAATTCTTCATTTAAGCAAAAATCAGGTGGTTTCTCTTCGAGAATCCCAAATTTAAGTGAAAATCACGTTTTCTCTTTGGAAATCCGCCATATAAGCAAAAATCATGCATTTTCAATTCGGAAATTCCCCACTTAACCCGAAAATCATGCGTTTTCTCTTTGAGAATCCCCCATTTAAGAGAAAATCAAGCAATTTCTCCTGGAGAATCACCCATTTAACCCAAAAATCACACGTTTTCTCTTCGAGAATCCGCGATTTAACTGAAAATCACGCGTTTTTTTTCTTCGAGAATCCCCCACTTAAGCAAAAATCACGCGTTTTCTCTTCAAGAATCACCCATTTAAGCGAAAATCACGCGTTTTTTTCTTTGAGAATCCCCCACTTAACTTGAAAATCACGCGTTTTCTCTTCGACAATCCACCATTTAAGCGAAAATCACACATTTCCTCTTCGAGAATCCCCCATTTAACCCGAAAATCACGCGTTTTCTTTTTGAGATCCCCCATTTAAGCGAGAATCACGCGTTTTCTCTTCTGGAATCCCCCATTTAAACCAAAAATCACGTGTTTTCTCTTCGGGAATCCCCCATTTAAGCCGAAAATCACGCGTTTTCTCTTCGAGAATTTCCCATTTAACCTGAAAATCATGCGTTTTCTCTTCGGAAATATGCCATTTAAGCAAAAATCATGCGTTTTCTATTCGGAAATTCCCCACTTAACCCAAAAATCACGCGTTTTCTCTTTGAGAATCCCCCATTTAAGCAAAAATCACACGCTTCCTCTTTGCAAATCCTTCATTTAAGCGAAAATCTGGTGGTTACTCTTCGAGAATCCCCCATTTGACCCGAAAATCACGCGTTTTCTCTTCGAGAATCCCCCATTTGACCCGAAAATCACGCGTTTTCTCTTCGAGAAACCCCCATTAACCCGAAAATCACACGTTTTCTATTCGGAAATCTATTGTTTAACCCGAAAATCACGCGGTCTTTCTTTGCAAATCCCCCATTTAAGCAAAAATCAAGCATTTTCTCATCGGAAATCCCCCATTTAAGCAAAAATCACGCGTTTCCTCTTCGAGAATTCCCCATTTAGACCGAAAATCACGCGTTTTCTCTTTGACAATCCCCCATTTAAGAGAAAATCACGCGTTTTCTCTTTGAGAATCACCCATTTAACTTGCAAATCACACGTTTTCTCTTTGGAAATCCGCCATTTAACGGAAAATCACGCGTTTTCTCTTCGAGAATCCCCCATTTGACCCGAAAATCACGCGTTTTCTCTTCGAGAATCCCCGATTTAACACGAAAATCACGCGTTTTCTCTTCGCAAATCCCCGATTTATCTCGAAAATTACGCGTTTTCTCATCGAGAAACCCCCATTTAACCCAAAAATCACATGTTTTCTTTTTGAGAATCCCCCATTTAAGCAAAAATCACACGTTTTCCCTTTGAGAAGCTCACATTTAAGCGAAGATCAAGTGCTTTCTTTTCAAGAATCCCCCATTTAACCCCAAAATCACGCGTTTTCTCTTTGAGAATCACCGAGATTACCTGAAAATCACGCATTTTCTCTTCAGAAATCCCCCACTTAACACAAAAATCACGCGTTTTCTCTTCGAGAATCCCCCATTTGACCCGAAAATCACGCGTTTTCTCTTCGAGAATCCCCGATTTAACACGAAAATCACGCGTTTTTCTCTTCGCAAATCCCCGATTTATCTCGAAAATTACGCGTTTTCTCATCGAGAAACCCCCATTTAACCCAAAAATCACATGTTTTCTTTTTGAGAATCCCCCATTTAAGCAAAAATCACACGTTTTCCCTTTGAGAAGCTCACATTTAAGCGAAGATCAAGTGCTTTCTTTTCAAGAATCCCCCATTTAACCCCAAAATCACGCGTTTTCTCTTTGAGAATCACCGAGATTACCTGAAAATCACGCATTTTCTCTTCAGAAATCCCCCATTTAAGCGAAAAAATCACGCGTTTTCTCTTCGAGAATCCCCCATTTAACCCGAAAATCACGCGTTTTCTCTTCGACAATCCCCCATTTAAGCGAAAAAATCACGCATTTGCTCTTCGAGAATCCCCCATTTGACCCAAAAATCACGCGTTTTCTCTTCGGAAATTCCCCATTTAAGCAAAAATCACGCGTTTTCTCTTCGACAATCCCCCATTTAAGTGAAAATCCCACGTATCCTCTTCGCAAATTCTTCATTTAAGCAAAAATCAGGTGGTTTCTCTTCGAGAATCCCAAATTTAAGTGAAAATCACGTTTTCTCTTTGGAAATCCGCCATATAAGCAAAAATCATGCATTTTCAATTCGGAAATTCCCCATTTAACCCAAAAATCACATGTTTTCTTTTTGAGAATCCCCCATTTAAGCAAAAATCACACGTTTTCCCTTTGAGAAGCTCACATTTAAGCGAAGATCAAGTGCTTTCTTTTCAAGAATCCCCCATTTAACCCCAAAATCACGCGTTTTCTCTTTGAGAATCACCGAGATTACCTGAAAATCACGCATTTGCTCTTCAGAAATCCCCCACTTAACACAAAAATCACGCGTTTTCTCTTCGAGAATCCCCCATTTAAGCCGAAAATCACGCGTTTTCTCTTCGACAATCCCCCATTTAAGCCGAAAATCACGCGTTTTCTCTTCGAGAATCCCCCATTTGACCCAAAAATCACGCGTTTTCTCTTCGGAAATTCCCCATTTAAGCAAAAATCACGCGTTTTCTCTTCGACAATCCCCCATTTAACCAAAAAATCACGCATTTTCTCTTCACAAATCCCCCATTTAAACCCGAAAATCACGCGTTTTCTCTTCGGAAATCCCCCATTTTAGTGAAAATCACGCGTTTTCTCTTCGAGAATCCCCCATTTAACCCGAAAATCACGCGATTTCTCTTTGCAAATCCCCCATTTAAGTGAAAATCCCACGTATCCTCTTCGCAAATTCTTCATTTAAGCAAAAATCAGGTGGTTTCTCTTCGAGAATCCCAAATTTAAGTGAAAATCACGTTTTCTCTTTGGAAATCCGCCATATAAGCAAAAATCATGCATTTTCAATTCGGAAATTCCCCACTTAACCCGAAAATCATGCGTTTTCTCTTTGAGAATCCCCCATTTAAGAGAAAATCAAGCAATTTCTCCTGGAGAATCACCCATTTAACCCAAAAATCACACGTTTTCTCTTCGAGAATCCGCGATTTAACTGAAAATCACGCGTTTTTTTCTTCGAGAATCCCCCACTTAAGCAAAAATCACGCGTTTTCTCTTCAAGAATCACCCATTTAAGCGAAAATCACGCGTTTTTTTCTTTGAGAATCCCCCACTTAACTTGAAAATCACGCGTTTTCTCTTCGACAATCCACCATTTAAGCGAAAATCACACATTTCCTCTTCGAGAATCCCCCATTTAACCCGAAAATCACGCGTTTTCTTTTTGAGATCCCCCATTTAAGCGAGAATCACGCGTTTTCTCTTCTGGAATCCCCCATTTAAACCAAAAATCACGTGTTTTCTCTTCGGGAATCCCCCATTTAAGCCGAAAATCACGCGTTTTCTCTTCGAGAATTTCCCATTTAACCTGAAAATCATGCGTTTTCTCTTCGGAAATATGCCATTTAAGCAAAAATCACGCGTTTTCTATTCGGAAATTCCCCACTTAACCCAAAAATCACGCGTTTTCTCTTTGAGAATCCCCCATTTAAGCAAAAATCACACGCTTCCTCTTTGCAAATCCTTCATTTAAGCGAAAATCTGGTGGTTACTCTTCGAGAATCCCCCATTTGACCCGAAAATCACGCGTTTTCTCTTCGAGAATCCCCCATTTGACCCGAAAATCACGCGTTTTCTCTTCGAGAAACCCCCATTAACCCGAAAATCACACGTTTTCTATTCGGAAATCTATTGTTTAACCCGAAAATCACGCGGTCTTTCTTTGCAAATCCCCCATTTAAGCAAAAATCAAGCATTTTCTCATCGGAAATCCCCCATTTAAGCAAAAATCACGCGTTTCCTCTTCGAGAATCCCCCATTTAGACCGAAAATCACGCGTTTTCTCTTTGACAATCCCCCATTTAAGAGAAAATCACGCGTTTTCTCTTTGAGAATCACCCATTTAACTTGCAAATCACACGTTTTCTCTTTGGAAATCCGCCATTTAACGGAAAATCACGCGTTTTCTCTTCGAGAATCCCCCATTTGACCCGAAAATCACGCGTTTTCTCTTCGAGAATCCCCGATTTAACACGAAAATCACGCGTTTTCTCTTCGCAAATCCCCGATTTATCTCGAAAATTACGCGTTTTCTCATCGAGAAACCCCCATTTAACCCAAAAATCACATGTTTTCTTTTTGAGAATCCCCCATTTAAGCAAAAATCACACGTTTTCCCTTTGAGAAGCTCACATTTAAGCGAAGATCAAGTGCTTTCTTTTCAAGAATCCCCCATTTAACCCCAAAATCACGCGTTTTCTCTTTGAGAATCACCGAGATTACCTGAAAATCACGCATTTTCTCTTCAGAAATCCCCCACTTAACACAAAAATCACGCGTTTTCTCTTCGAGAATCCCCCATTTAAGCCGAAAATCACGCGTTTTCTCTTCGACAATCCCCCATTTAAGCGAAAAAATCACGCATTTGCTCTTCGAGAATCCCCCATTTGACCCAAAAATCACGCGTTTTCTCTTCGGAAATTCCCCATTTAAGCAAAAATCACGCGTTTTCTCTTCGACAATCCCCCATTTAACCAAAAAATCACGCATTTGCTCTTCGAGAATCCCCCATTTGACCCAAAAATCACGCGTTTTCTCTTCGGAAATTCCCCATTTAAGCAAAAATCACGCGTTTTCTCTTCGACAATCCCCCATTTAACCAAAAAATCACGCATTTTCTCTTCACAAATCCCCCATTTAAACCCGAAAATCACGCGTTTTCTCTTCGAGAATCCCCCATTTTAGTGAAAATCACGCGTTTTCTCTTCGAGAATCCCCCATTTAACCCGAAAATCACGCGATTTCTCTTTGCAAATCCCCCATTTAAGTGAAAATCCCACGTATCCTCTTCGCAAATTCTTCATTTAAGCAAAAATCAGGTGGTTTCTCTTCGAGAATCCCAAATTTAAGTGAAAATCACGTTTTCTCTTTGGAAATCCGCCATATAAGCAAAAATCATGCATTTTCAATTCGGAAATTCCCCACTTAACCCGAAAATCATGCGTTTTCTCTTTGAGAATCCCCCATTTAAGAGAAAATCAAGCAATTTCTCCTGGAGAATCACCCATTTAACCCAAAAATCACACGTTTTCTCTTCGAGAATCCGCGATTTAACTGAAAATCACGCGTTTTTTTCTTCGAGAATCCCCCACTTAAGCAAAAATCACGCGTTTTCTCTTCAAGAATCACCCATTTAAGCGAAAATCACGCGTTTTTTTCTTTGAGAATCCCCCACTTAACTTGAAAATCACGCGTTTTCTCTTCGACAATCCACCATTTAAGCGAAAATCACACATTTCCTCTTCGAGAATCCCCCATTTAACCCGAAAATCACGCGTTTTCTTTTTGAGAATCCCCCATTTAAGCAAAAATCACGCGTTTTCTCTTCTGGAATCCCCCATTTAAACCAAAAATCACGTGTTTTCTCTTCGGGAATCCCCCATTTAAGCTGAAAATCACGCGTTTTCTCTTCGAGAAACCCCCATTAACCCGAAAATCACACGTTTTCTATTCGGAAATCTATTGTTTAACCCGAAAATCACGCGGTCTTTCTTTGCAAATCCCCCATTTAAGCAAAAATCAAGCATTTTCTCATCGGAAATCCCCCATTTAAGCAAAAATCACGCGTTTCCTCTTCGAGAATCCCCCATTTAGACCGAAAATCACGCGTTTTCTCTTTGACAATCCCCCATTTAAGAGAAAATCACGCGTTTTCTCTTTGAGAATCACCCATTTAACTTGCAAATCACACGTTTTCTCTTTGGAAATCCGCCATTTAACGGAAAATCACGCGTTTTCTCTTCGAGAATCCCCCATTTGACCCGAAAATCACGCGTTTTCTCTTCGAGAATCCCCGATTTAACACGAAAATCACGCGTTTTCTCTTCGCAAATCCCCGATTTATCTCGAAAATTACGCGTTTTCTCATCGAGAAACCCCCATTTAACCCAAAAATCACATGTTTTCTTTTTGAGAATCCCCCATTTAAGCAAAAATCACACGTTTTCCCTTTGAGAAGCTCACATTTAAGCGAAGATCAAGTGCTTTCTTTTCAAGAATCCCCCATTTAACCCCAAAATCACGCGTTTTCTCTTTGAGAATCACCGAGATTACCTGAAAATCACGCATTTTCTCTTCAGAAATCCCCCACTTAACACAAAAATCATGCGTTTTCTCTTCGAGAATCCCCCATTTGACCCGAAAATCACGCGTTTTCTCTTCGAGAATCCCCGATTTAACACGAAAATCACGCGTTTTCTCTTCGCAAATCCCCGATTTATCTCGAAAATTACGCGTTTTCTCATCGAGAAACCCCCATTTAACCCAAAAATCACATGTTTTCTTTTTGAGAATCCCCCATTTAAGCAAAAATCACACGTTTTCCCTTTGAGAAGCTCACATTTAAGCGAAGATCAAGTGCTTTCTTTTCAAGAATCCCCCATTTAACCCCAAAATCACGCGTTTTCTCTTTGAGAATCACCGAGATTACCTGAAAATCACACATTTTCTCTTCAGAAATCCCCCACTTAACACAAAAATCACGCGTTTTCTCTTCGAGAATCCCCCATTTAAGCCGAAAATCACGCGTTTTCTCTTCGACAATCCCCCATTTAAGCGAAAAAATCACGCATTTGCTCTTCGAGAATCCCCCATTTGACCCCAAAATCACGCGTTTTCTCTTCGGAAATTCCCCATTTAAGCAAAAATCACGCGTTTTCTCTTCGACAATCCCCCATTTAACCAAAAAATCACGCATTTTCTCTTCACAAATCCCCCATTTAAACCCGAAAATCACGCGTTTTCTCTTCGAGAATCCCCCATTTTAGTGAAAATCACGCGTTTTCTCTTCGAGAATCCCCCATTTAACCCGAAAATCACGCGATTTCTCTTTGCAAATCCCCCATTTAAGTGAAAATCCCACGTATCCTCTTCGCAAATTCTTCATTTAAGCAAAAATCAGGTGGTTTCTCTTCGAGAATCCCAAATTTAAGTGAAAATCACGTTTTCTCTTTGGAAATCCGCCATATAAGCAAAAATCATGCATTTTCAATTCGGAAATTCCCCACTTAACCCGAAAATCATGCGTTTTCTCTTTGAGAATCCCCCATTTAAGAGAAAATCAAGCAATTTCTCCTGGAGAATCACCCATTTAACCCAAAAATCACACGTTTTCTCTTCGAGAATCCGCGATTTAACTGAAAATCACGCGTTTTTTTTCTTCGAGAATCCCCCACTTAAGCAAAAATCACGCGTTTTCTCTTCAAGAATCACCCATTTAAGCGAAAATCACGCGTTTTTTTCTTTGAGAATCCCCCACTTAACTTGAAAATCACGCGTTTTCTCTTCGACAATCCACCATTTAAGCGAAAATCACACATTTCCTCTTCGAGAATCCCCCATTTAACCCGAAAATCACGCGTTTTCTTTTTGAGATCCCCCATTTAAGCGAGAATCACGCGTTTTCTCTTCTGGAATCCCCCATTTAAACCAAAAATCACGTGTTTTCTCTTCGGGAATCCCCCATTTAAGCCGAAAATCACGCGTTTTCTCTTCGAGAATTTCCCATTTAACCTGAAAATCATGCGTTTTCTCTTCGGAAATATGCCATTTAAGCAAAAATCACGCGTTTTCTATTCGGAAATTCCCCACTTAACCCAAAAATCACGCGTTTTCTCTTTGAGAATCCCCCATTTAAGCAAAAATCACACGCTTCCTCTTTGCAAATCCTTCATTTAAGCGAAAATCTGGTGGTTACTCTTCGAGAATCCCCCATTTGACCCGAAAATCACGCGTTTTCTCTTCGAGAATCCCCCATTTGACCCGAAAATCACGCGTTTTCTCTTCGAGAAACCCCCATTAACCCGAAAATCACACGTTTTCTATTCGGAAATCTATTGTTTAACCCGAAAATCACGCGGTCTTTCTTTGCAAATCCCCCATTTAAGCAAAAATCAAGCATTTTCTCATCGGAAATCCCCCATTTAAGCAAAAATCACGCGTTTCCTCTTCGAGAATCCCCCATTTAGACCGAAAATCACGCGTTTTCTCTTTGACAATCCCCCATTTAAGAGAAAATCACGCGTTTTCTCTTTGAGAATCACCCATTTAACTTGCAAATCACACGTTTTCTCTTTGGAAATCCGCCATTTAACGGAAAATCACGCGTTTTCTCTTCGAGAATCCCCCATTTGACCCGAAAATCACGCGTTTTCTCTTCGAGAATCCCCGATTTAACACGAAAATCACGCGTTTTCTCTTAGCAAATCCCCGATTTATCTCGAAAATTACGCGTTTTCTCATCGAGAAACCCCCATTTAACCCAAAAATCACATGTTTTCTTTTTGAGAATCCCCCATTTAAGCAAAAATCACACGTTTTCCCTTTGAGAAGCTCACATTTAAGCGAAGATCAAGTGCTTTCTTTTCAAGAATCCCCCATTTAACCCCAAAATCACGCGTTTTCTCTTTGAGAATCACCGAGATTACCTGAAAATCACGCATTTTCTCTTCAGAAATCCCCCACTTAACACAAAAATCATGCGTTTTCTCTTCGAGAATCCCCCATTTGACCCGAAAATCACGCGTTTTCTCTTCGAGAATCCCCCA
>NC_052556.1:2991127-3067737 GCF_016699485.2 Gallus gallus
AAACAACAACAACAACAAAAAAACGCAATTTCACCACAAAAATCACAGTTTCTCTTCGGAAATCCCTCATTTAACCCAAAACCACACATTTTCTCCTCAAAAATCCCCCATTTAACAAAAAAAAAATCACACATTTTCACTTCAAGAATCCCCCATTTAACCCCCAAATCACGCATTTCCTCTACAAAATTCTCACATGTAAATGAAAATCACGCATTTTCTCTTTGAAAATCCCCCATTTATCTCAAAAATCACGCCTTTTCTTTGCAAATATCCCCCACTTAACACAAAAATCATGCCTGTTCTCTATGAAAATCCCCCATCTAAAAAGAAAATCATGCATTTTCGTTTGGAAAATCCCCCCATTTAAGTGAAAATCATGCATTTTGGCTTCGAAAACCCCCAATTTAACCTGAAACGAAGCATTTCCTCTTCCAAAATCCCACATTTAACCTGAAAATCAGACATTTTCCCTTCAAAAATACCCCATTTATACGAAAATCACACATTTTCTCTTCAAAAATCTCCCTTTTATCCCAAAAATCACACAATTTCTCTTGCCAAATCCCCCATTTAACTCAAAAATCTTGCCTCTTCTGTTGGAAAATCCCACATTTACCCCAAAATCATGCATTATCTCACATGTAAACGTAAATCATGCATTTTCTTTTCCAAAAATCCCCCATTTAACCAGAAAAAAAACGCAATTTCTCTTCCAGAATCCCCCATTTAACCCGAAAATCACGCATTTTCTCTTCAGAAATACCCCACTGAAACAAAAATAATGCATTTTCTCTTTGAGAAACCCTGATTTAAACCAAAAATCATGCATAATCTCTACAAAAATAGCAGTTTTAAACCCGAAAATCACCCGTTTTCTCTTCCAAAATCCCCCATTTAACCTGAAAATCACACGTTTTCCCATCAACGATCCCCCATTTAATCTGAAAATCACGCATTTTCTCTTGGAAAATCACCCATTTAACTCGAAAATCACTCATTTTCTCTTCAAAAATCCCTCATTTAACCCCAAAATCAAACACTTTCGCTACAAGAATCTCCCATTTAACCTGAAAATTACGCATTTCCTCTACAAAAATCTCACATGTAAACGAAAATCATGCATTTTCTCTTCGAAAATCCCCCATTTAACCAGAAAAAAAAGGCAATTTCTCTTTGGAAATCCCCCATGTAACCCGACAATGATGCATTTTCTCTTCAAGAATCCCTGATCTTACCCGAAAATCACGCATTTTCACTTCAAAAATACATAATTAATCAAAAATCACAAGCTTTCTCTTAAAAAAAAAAAAATTAACCCCAAAATCATGTATTTTCTCATTGAAAATCCCTGCTTTACCCTGAAAACCACGCATTTTTACCACAAAAATCCTCCATTTAACAGAAAGTCACGCATTTTCTCTGGAAAACCCCCCATTTAACCAAAACTCACACATTTTCTCTTCCAAAATCCCCCAATTAACCTGGAAATTACACATTTTCTCTTGGAAAATCCCCCATTTAACGTGAAAATCATGCCTTTTCCCTTGGAAAGTCCCCCATTTAACCCGAAAATCACAAATTTTCCTTTGGAAAGTCCCCCATTTAACCCGAAAATCATGCATTCGCTCTACAAAAATCCCCCGTTTATCTCAAACAACACGCATTTTCTCTTCCGAAATCCCCCATTTAACCTGAAAATCATGCATTTTCTCTTCAACTACACCGAATTTTACCTGAGAATCATGATTTTTTTTTTGCAGAAATCCCCCGTTTAACCCAAAAATCACGCATGTTCTCTGCCAAAATCCCTCATTTAAACGAAAATCAAGCATTGTCTCTGCAAGAAATCCCTCATTTAAACGAAAATCAAGCATTGTCTCTGCAAGAAATCCCTCATTTAAATGAAAATCAAGCATTTTCTCTGCGCAAATACAATATTTAACCCGAAAATGATGCATTTTCCTTGCAGAAATCACCCAATTAACCAAAAATCACGCATATTCTCTTCAGAAATCTCCCATGTAACCCGAAAATCACGCATTATCTCTACGAAAATCACACATTTAATGCAAACATCAGGCATTTTCCCTTAGAGATTCCGCAATTTAACTGAAAATCACACATTTTCTCTTGAAAAATCCCCTATTTAACCCAAAAATCACGCCTTTTCTTTGCAAAAATCCCCCACTTAACACAAAAATCATGCCTTTTCTCTATGAAAATCCCCCATTCTAAAAAGAAAATCATGCATTTTCGTTTGGAAAATCCCCCCAATTAAGTGAAAATCACGCATTTTGGCTTCGAAAACCCCCAAATTAACCTGAAACGAAGCATTTCCTCTTCCAAAATACCCCATTTAACCCGAAAATCACGCATTTTCCCTTCAAAAATACCCCATTTAAACAAAAATCACACATTTTCTCTTTGAGAATCCCTGATTTAAACTGGAAATCACGCATATTCTCTTCAAAAATACTCCATTTAACACCAAAATCACACACTTTCTCTAAAAAAAAAAAAAAAAACAAAACAACAACAACAACAAAAAAACGCAATTTCACCACAAAAATCACAGTTTCTCTTCGGAAATCCCTCATTTAACCCAAAACCACACATTTTCTCCTCAAAAAATCCCCCATTTAACAAAAAAAATCACACATTTTCACTTCAAGAATCCCCCATTTAACCCCCAAATCACGCATTTCCTCTACAAAATTCTCACATGTAAATGAAAATCACGCATTTTCTCTTTGAAAATCCCCCATTTATCTCAAAAATCACGCCTTTTCTTTGCAAATATCCCCCACTTAACACAAAAATCATGCCTTTTCTCTATGAAAATCCCCCATCTAAAAGAAAATCATGCATTTTCGTTTGGAAAATCCCCCCAATTAAGTGAAAATCACGCATTTTGGCTTCGAAAACCCCCAAATTAACCTGAAACGAAGCATTTCCTCTTCCAAAATACCCCATTTAACCCGAAAATCACGCATTTTCCCTTCAAAAATACCCCATTTAAACAAAAATCACACATTTTCTCTTTGAGAATCCCTGATTTAAACTGGAAATCACGCATATTCTCTTCAAAAATACTCCATTTAACACCAAAATCACACACTTTCTCTAAAAAAAAAAAAAAAACAAAACAACAACAACAACAAAAAAACGCAATTTCACCACAAAAATCACAGTTTCTCTTCGGAAATCCCTCATTTAACCCAAAACCACACATTTTCTCCTCAAAAATCCCCCATTTAACAAAAAAAATCACACATTTTCACTTCAAGAATCCCCCATTTAACCCCCAAATCACGCATTTCCTCTACAAAATTCTCACATGTAAATGAAAATCACGCATTTTCTCTTTGAAAATCCCCCATTTATCTCAAAAATCACGCCTTTTCTTTGCAAATATCCCCCACTTAACACAAAAATCATGCCTGTTCTCTATGAAAATCCCCCATCTAAAAAGAAAATCATGCATTTTCGTTTGGAAAATCCCCCCATTTAAGTGAAAATCATGCATTTTGGCTTCGAAAACCCCCAATTTAACCTGAAACGAAGCATTTCCTCTTCCAAAATCCCACATTTAACCTGAAAATCAGACATTTTCCCTTCAAAAATACCCCATTTATACGAAAATCACACATTTTCTCTTCAAAAATCTCCCTTTTATCCCAAAAATCACACAATTTCTCTTGCCAAATCCCCCATTTAACTCAAAAATCTTGCCTCTTCTGTTGGAAAATCCCACATTTACCCCAAAATCATGCATTATCTCACATGTAAACGTAAATCATGCATTTTCTTTTCCAAAAATCCCCCATTTAACCAGAAAAAAAACGCAATTTCTCTTCGAGAATCCCCCATTTAACCCGAAAATCACGCATTTTCTCTTCAGAAATACCCCACTGAAACAAAAATAATGCATTTTCTCTTTGAGAAACCCTGATTTAAACCAAAAATCATGCATAATCTCTACAAAAATAGCAGTTTAAACCCGAAAATCACCCGTTTTCTCTTCCAAAATCCCCCATTTAACCTGAAAATCACACGTTTTCCCATCAACGATCCCCCATTTAATCTGAAAATCACGCATTTTCTCTTGGAAAATCACCCATTTAACTCGAAAATCACTCATTTTCTCTTCAAAAATCCCTCATTTAACCCCAAAATCAAACACTTTCGCTACAAGAATCTCCCATTTAACCTGAAAATTACGCATTTCCTCTACAAAAATCTCACATGTAAACGAAAATCATGCATTTTCTCTTCGAAAATCCCCCATTTAACCAGAAAAAAAGGCAATTTCTCTTTGGAAATCCCCCATGTAACCCGACAATGATGCATTTTCTCTTCAAGAATCCCTGATCTTACCCGAAAATCACGCATTTTCACTTCAAAAATACATAATTAATCAAAAATCACAAGCTTTCTCTTAAAAAAAAAAAAATTAACCCCAAAATCATGTATTTTCTCATTGAAAATCCCTGCTTTACCCTGAAAACCACGCATTTTTACCACAAAAATCCTCCATTTAACAGAAAGTCACGCATTTTCTCTGGAAAACCCCCCATTTAACCAAAACTCACACATTTTCTCTTCCAAAATCCCCCAATTAACCTGGAAATTACACATTTTCTCTTGGAAAATCCCCCATTTAACGTGAAAATCATGCCTTTTCCCTTGGAAAGTCCCCCATTTAACCCGAAAATCACAAATTTTCCTTTGGAAAGTCCCCCATTTAACCCGAAAATCATGCATTCGCTCTACAAAAATCCCCCGTTTATCTCAAACAACACGCATTTTCTCTTCCGAAATCCCCCATTTAACCTGAAAATCATGCATTTTCTCTTCAACTACACCGAATTTTACCTGAGAATCATGATTTTTTTTTTGCAGAAATCCCCCGTTTAACCCAAAAATCACGCATGTTCTCTGCCAAAATCCCTCATTTAAACGAAAATCAAGCATTGTCTCTGCAAGAAATCCCTCATTTAAACGAAAATCAAGCATTGTCTCTGCAAGAAATCCCTCATTTAAATGAAAATCAAGCATTTTCTCTGCGCAAATACAATATTTAACCCGAAAATGATGCATTTTCCTTGCAGAAATCACCCAATTAACCAAAAATCACGCATATTCTCTTCAGAAATCTCCCATGTAACCCGAAAATCACGCATTATCTCTACGAAAATCACACATTTAATGCAAACATCAGGCATTTTCCCTTAGAGATTCCGCAATTTAACTGAAAATCACACATTTTCTCTTGAAAAATCCCCTATTTAACCCAAAAATCACGCCTTTTCTTTGCAAAAATCCCCCACTTAACACAAAAATCATGCCTTTTCTCTATGAAAATCCCCCATCTAAAAAGAAAATCATGCATTTTCGTTTGGAAAATCCCCCCAATTAAGTGAAAATCACGCATTTTGGCTTCGAAAACCCCCAAATTAACCTGAAACGAAGCATTTCCTCTTCCAAAATACCCCATTTAACCCGAAAATCACGCATTTTCCCTTCAAAAATACCCCATTTAAACAAAAATCACACATTTTCTCTTTGAGAATCCCTGATTTAAACTGGAAATCACGCATATTCTCTTCAAAAATACTCCATTTAACACCAAAATCACACACTTTCTCTAAAAAAAAAAAAAAACAAAACAACAACAACAACAAAAAAAACGCAATTTCACCACAAAAATCACAGTTTCTCTTCGGAAATCCCTCATTTAACCCAAAACCACACATTTTCTCCTCAAAAATCCCCCATTTAACAAAAAAAATCACACATTTTCACTTCAAGAATCCCCCATTTAACCCCCAAATCACGCATTTCCTCTACAAAATTCTCACATGTAAATGAAAATCACGCATTTTCTCTTTGAAAATCCCCCATTTATCTCAAAAATCACGCCTTTTCTTTGCAAATATCCCCCACTTAACACAAAAATCATGCCTGTTCTCTATGAAAATCCCCCATCTAAAAAGAAAATCATGCATTTTCGTTTGGAAAATCCCCCCATTTAAGTGAAAATCATGCATTTTGGCTTCGAAAACCCCCAATTTAACCTGAAACGAAGCATTTCCTCTTCCAAAATCCCACATTTAACCTGAAAATCAGACATTTTCCCTTCAAAAATACCCCATTTATACGAAAAATCACACATTTTCTCTTCAAAAATCTCCCTTTTATCCCAAAAATCACACAATTTCTCTTGCCAAATCCCCCATTTAACTCAAAAATCTTGCCTCTTCTGTTGGAAAATCCCACATTTACCCCAAAATCATGCATTATCTCACATGTAAACGTAAATCATGCATTTTCTTTTCCAAAAATCCCCCATTTAACCAGAAAAAAACGCAATTTCTCTTCCGAGAATCCCCCATTTAACCCGAAAATCACGCATTTTCTCTTCAGAAATACCCCACTGAAACAAAAATAATGCATTTTCTCTTTGAGAAACCCTGATTTAAACCAAAAATCATGCATAATCTCTACAAAAATAGCAGTTTAAACCCGAAAATCACCCGTTTTCTCTTCCAAAATCCCCCATTTAACCTGAAAATCACACGTTTTCCCATCAACGATCCCCCATTTAATCTGAAAATCACGCATTTTCTCTTGGAAAATCACCCATTTAACTCGAAAATCACTCATTTTCTCTTCAAAAATCCCTCATTTAACCCCAAAATCAAACACTTTCGCTACAAGAATCTCCCATTTAACCTGAAAATTACGCATTTCCTCTACAAAAATCTCACATGTAAACGAAAATCATGCATTTTCTCTTCGAAAATCCCCCATTTAACCAGAAAAAAAGGCAATTTCTCTTTGGAAATCCCCCATGTAACCCGACAATGATGCATTTTCTCTTCAAGAATCCCTGATCTTACCCGAAAATCACGCATTTTCACTTCAAAAATACATAATTAATCAAAAATCACAAGCTTTCTCTTAAAAAAAAAAAAATTAACCCCAAAATCATGTATTTTCTCATTGAAAATCCCTGCTTTACCCTGAAAACCACGCATTTTTACCACAAAAATCCTCCATTTAACAGAAAGTCACGCATTTTCTCTGGAAAACCCCCCATTTAACCAAAACTCACACATTTTCTCTTCCAAAATCCCCCAATTAACCTGGAAATTACACATTTTCTCTTGGAAAATCCCCCATTTAACGTGAAAATCATGCCTTTTCCCTTGGAAAGTCCCCCATTTAACCCGAAAATCACAAATTTTCCTTTGGAAAGTCCCCCATTTAACCCGAAAATCATGCATTCGCTCTACAAAAATCCCCCGTTTATCTCAAACAACACGCATTTTCTCTTCCGAAATCCCCCATTTAACCTGAAAATCATGCATTTTCTCTTCAACTACACCGAATTTTACCTGAGAATCATGATTTTTTTTTTTGCAGAAATCCCCCGTTTAACCCAAAAATCACGCATGTTCTCTGCCAAAATCCCTCATTTAAACGAAAATCAAGCATTGTCTCTGCAAGAAATCCCTCATTTAAACGAAAATCAAGCATTGTCTCTGCAAGAAATCCCTCATTTAAATGAAAATCAAGCATTTTCTCTGCGCAAATACAACATTTAACCCGAAAATGATGCATTTTCCTTGCAGAAATCACCCAATTAACCAAAAATCACGCATATTCTCTTCAGAAATCTCCCATGTAACCCGAAAATCACGCATTATCTCTACGAAAATCACACATTTAATGCAAACATCAGGCATTTTCCCTTAGAGATTCCGCAATTTAACTGAAAATCACACATTTTCTCTTGAAAAATCCCCTATTTAACCCAAAAATCACGCCTTTTCTTTGCAAAAATCCCCCACTTAACACAAAAATCATGCCTTTTCTCTATGAAAATCCCCCATCTAAAAAGAAAATCATGCATTTTCGTTTGGAAAATCCCCCCAATTAAGTGAAAATCACGCATTTTGGCTTCGAAAACCCCCAAATTAACCTGAAACGAAGCATTTCCTCTTCCAAAATACCCCATTTAACCCGAAAATCACGCATTTTCCCTTCAAAAATACCCCATTTAAACAAAAATCACACATTTTCTCTTTGAGAATCCCTGATTTAAACTGGAAATCACGCATATTCTCTTCAAAAATACTCCATTTAACACCAAAATCACACACTTTCTCTAAAAAAAAAAAAAAAACAAAACAACAACAACAACAAAAAATCGCAATTTCACCACAAAAATCACAGTTTCTCTTCGGAAATCCCTCATTTAACCCAAAACCACACATTTTCTCCTCAAAAATCCCCCATTTAACAAAAAAAATCACACATTTTCACTTCAAGAATCCCCCATTTAACCCCCAAATCACGCATTTCCTCTACAAAATTCTCACATGTAAATGAAAATCACGCATTTTCTCTTTGAAAATCCCCCATTTATCTCAAAAATCACGCCTTTTCTTTGCAAATATCCCCCACTTAACACAAAAATCATGCCTTTTCTCTATGAAAATCCCCCATCTAAAAAGAAAATCATGCATTTTCGTTTGGAAAATCCCCCCAATTAAGTGAAAATCACGCATTTTGGCTTCGAAAACCCCCAAATTAACCTGAAACGAAGCATTTCCTCTTCCAAAATACCCCATTTAACCCGAAAATCACGCATTTTCCCTTCAAAAATACCCCATTTAAACAAAAATCACACATTTTCTCTTTGAGAATCCCTGATTTAAACTGGAAATCACGCATATTCTCTTCAAAAATACTCCATTTAACACCAAAATCACACACTTTCTCTAAAAAAAAAAAAAAAACAAAACAACAACAACAACAAAAAAACGCAATTTCACCACAAAAATCACAGTTTCTCTTCGGAAATCCCTCATTTAACCCAAAACCACACATTTTCTCCTCAAAAATCCCCCATTTAACAAAAAAAATCACACATTTTCACTTCAAGAATCCCCCATTTAACCCCCAAATCACGCATTTCCTCTACAAAATTCTCACATGTAAATGAAAATCACGCATTTTCTCTTTGAAAATCCCCCATTTATCTCAAAAATCACGCCTTTTCTTTGCAAATATCCCCCACTTAACACAAAAATCATGCCTGTTCTCTATGAAAATCCCCCATCTAAAAAGAAAATCATGCATTTTCGTTTGGAAAATCCCCCCATTTAAGTGAAAATCATGCATTTTGGCTTCGAAAACCCCCAATTTAACCTGAAACGAAGCATTTCCTCTTCCAAAATCCCACATTTAACCTGAAAATCAGACATTTTCCCTTCAAAAATACCCCATTTATACAAAAATCACACATTTTCTCTTCAAAAATCTCCCTTTTATCCCAAAAATCACACAATTTCTCTTGCCAAATCCCCCATTTAACTCAAAAATCTTGCCTCTTCTGTTGGAAAATCCCACATTTACCCCAAAATCATGCATTATCTCACATGTAAACGTAAATCATGCATTTTCTTTTCCAAAAATCCCCCATTTAACCAGAAAAAAAACGCAATTTCTCTTCGAGAATCCCCCATTTAACCCGAAAATCACGCATTTTCTCTTCAGAAATACCCCACTGAAACAAAAATAATGCATTTTCTCTTTGAGAAACCCTGATTTAAGCCAAAAATCATGCATAATCTCTACAAAAATAGCAGTTTAAACCCGAAAATCACCCGTTTTCTCTTCCAAAATCCCCCATTTAACCTGAAAATCACACGTTTTCCCATCAACGATCCCCCATTTAATCTGAAAATCACGCATTTTCTCTTGGAAAATCACCCATTTAACTCGAAAATCACTCATTTTCTCTTCAAAAATCCCTCATTTAACCCCAAAATCAAACACTTTCGCTACAAGAATCTCCCATTTAACCTGAAAATTACGCATTTCCTCTACAAAAATCTCACATGTAAACGAAAATCATGCATTTTCTCTTCGAAAATCCCCCATTTAACCAGAAAAAAAGGCAATTTCTCTTTGGAAATCCCCCATGTAACCCGACAATGATGCATTTTCTCTTCAAGAATCCCTGATCTTACCCGAAAATCACGCATTTTCACTTCAAAAATACATAATTAATCAAAAATCACAAGCTTTCTCTTAAAAAAAAAAAAAATTAACCCCAAAATCATGTATTTTCTCATTGAAAATCCCTGCTTTACCCTGAAAACCACGCATTTTTACCACAAAAATCCTCCATTTAACAGAAAGTCACGCATTTTCTCTGGAAAACCCCCCATTTAACCAAAACTCACACATTTTCTCTTCCAAAATCCCCCAATTAACCTGGAAATTACACATTTTCTCTTGGAAAATCCCCCATTTAACGTGAAAATCATGCCTTTTCCCTTGGAAAGTCCCCCATTTAACCCGAAAATCACAAATTTTCCTTTGGAAAGTCCCCCATTTAACCCGAAAATCATGCATTCGCTCTACAAAAATCCCCCGTTTATCTCAAACAACACGCATTTTCTCTTCCGAAATCCCCCATTTAACCTGAAAATCATGCATTTTCTCTTCAACTACACCGAATTTTACCTGAGAATCATGATTTTTTTTTTTGCAGAAATCCCCCGTTTAACCCAAAAATCACACATGTTCTCTGCCAAAATCCCTCATTTAAACGAAAATCAAGCATTGTCTCTGCAAGAAATCCCTCATTTAAACGAAAATCAAGCATTGTCTCTGCAAGAAATCCCTCATTTAAATGAAAATCAAGCATTTTCTCTGCGCAAATACAATATTTAACCCGAAAATGATGCATTTTCCTTGCAGAAATCACCCAATTAACCAAAAATCACGCATATTCTCTTCAGAAATCTCCCATGTAACCCGAAAATCACGCATTATCTCTACGAAAATCACACATTTAATGCAAACATCAGGCATTTTCCCTTAGAGATTCCGCAATTTAACTGAAAATCACACATTTTCTCTTGAAAAATCCCCTATTTAACCCAAAAATCACGCCTTTTCTTTGCAAAAATCCCCCACTTAACACAAAAATCATGCCTTTTCTCTATGAAAATCCCCCATCTAAAAAGAAAATCATGCATTTTCGTTTGGAAAATCCCCCCAATTAAGTGAAAATCACGCATTTTGGCTTCGAAAACCCCCAAATTAACCTGAAACGAAGCATTTCCTCTTCCAAAATACCCCATTTAACCCGAAAATCACGCATTTTCCCTTCAAAAATACCCCATTTAAACAAAAATCACACATTTTCTCTTTGAGAATCCCTGATTTAAACTGGAAATCACGCATATTCTCTTCAAAAATACTCCATTTAACACCAAAATCACACACTTTCTCTAAAAAAAAAAAAAAAAACAAAACAACAACAACAACAAAAAAACGCAATTTCACCACAAAAATCACAGTTTCTCTTCGGAAATCCCTCATTTAACCCAAAACCACACATTTTCTCCTCAAAAATCCCCCATTTAACAAAAAAAATCACACATTTTCACTTCAAGAATCCCCCATTTAACCCCCAAATCACGCATTTCCTCTACAAAATTCTCACATGTAAATGAAAATCACGCATTTTCTCTTTGAAAATCCCCCATTTATCTCAAAAATCACGCCTTTTCTTTGCAAATATCCCCCACTTAACACAAAAATCATGCCTTTTCTCTATGAAAATCCCCCATCTAAAAAGAAAATCATGCATTTTCGTTTGGAAAATCCCCCCAATTAAGTGAAAATCACGCATTTTGGCTTCGAAAACCCCCAAATTAACCTGAAACGAAGCATTTCCTCTTCCAAAATACCCCATTTAACCCGAAAATCACGCATTTTCCCTTCAAAAATACCCCATTTAAACAAAAATCACACATTTTCTCTTTGAGAATCCCTGATTTAAACTGGAAATCACGCATATTCTCTTCAAAAATACTCCATTTAACACCAAAATCACACACTTTCTCTAAAAAAAAAAAAAAAAACAAAACAACAACAACAACAAAAAAACGCAATTTCACCACAAAAATCACAGTTTCTCTTCGGAAATCCCTCATTTAACCCAAAACCACACATTTTCTCCTCAAAAATCCCCCATTTAACAAAAAAAATCACACATTTTCACTTCAAGAATCCCCCATTTAACCCCCAAATCACGCATTTCCTCTACAAAATTCTCACATGTAAATGAAAATCACGCATTTTCTCTTTGAAAATCCCCCATTTATCTCAAAAATCACGCCTTTTCTTTGCAAATATCCCCCACTTAACACAAAAATCATGCCTGTTCTCTATGAAAATCCCCCATCTAAAAAGAAAATCATGCATTTTCGTTTGGAAAATCCCCCCATTTAAGTGAAAATCATGCATTTTGGCTTCGAAAACCCCCAATTTAACCTGAAACGAAGCATTTCCTCTTCCAAAATCCCACATTTAACCTGAAAATCAGACATTTTCCCTTCAAAAATACCCCATTTATACGAAAATCACACATTTTCTCTTCAAAAATCTCCCTTTTATCCCAAAAATCACACAATTTCTCTTGCCAAATCCCCCATTTAACTCAAAAATCTTGCCTCTTCTGTTGGAAAATCCCACATTTACCCCAAAATCATGCATTATCTCACATGTAAACGTAAATCATGCATTTTCTTTTCCAAAAATCCCCCATTTAACCAGAAAAAAAACGCAATTTCTCTTCCAGAATCCCCCATTTAACCCGAAAATCACGCATTTTCTCTTCAGAAATACCCCACTGAAACAAAAATAATGCATTTTCTCTTTGAGAAACCCTGATTTAAACCAAAAATCATGCATAATCTCTACAAAAATAGCAGTTTAAACCCGAAAATCACCCGTTTTCTCTTCCAAAATCCCCCATTTAACCTGAAAATCACACGTTTTCCCATCAACGATCCCCCATTTAATCTGAAAATCACGCATTTTCTCTTGGAAAATCACCCATTTAACTCGAAAATCACTCATTTTCTCTTCAAAAATCCCTCATTTAACCCCAAAATCAAACACTTTCGCTACAAGAATCTCCCATTTAACCTGAAAATTACGCATTTCCTCTACAAAAATCTCACATGTAAACGAAAATCATGCATTTTCTCTTCGAAAATCCCCCATTTAACCAGAAAAAAAAGGCAATTTCTCTTTGGAAATCCCCCATGTAACCCGACAATGATGCATTTTCTCTTCAAGAATCCCTGATCTTACCCGAAAATCACGCATTTTCACTTCAAAAATACATAATTAATCAAAAATCACAAGCTTTCTCTTAAAAAAAAAAAAATTAACCCCAAAATCATGTATTTTCTCATTGAAAATCCCTGCTTTACCCTGAAAACCACGCATTTTTACCACAAAAATCCTCCATTTAACAGAAAGTCACGCATTTTCTCTGGAAAACCCCCCATTTAACCAAAACTCACACATTTTCTCTTCCAAAATCCCCCAATTAACCTGGAAATTACACATTTTCTCTTGGAAAATCCCCCATTTAACGTGAAAATCATGCCTTTTCCCTTGGAAAGTCCCCCATTTAACCCGAAAATCACAAATTTTCCTTTGGAAAGTCCCCCATTTAACCCGAAAATCATGCATTCGCTCTACAAAAATCCCCCGTTTATCTCAAACAACACGCATTTTCTCTTCCGAAATCCCCCATTTAACCTGAAAATCATGCATTTTCTCTTCAACTACACCGAATTTTACCTGAGAATCATGATTTTTTTTTTGCAGAAATCCCCCGTTTAACCCAAAAATCACGCATGTTCTCTGCCAAAATCCCTCATTTAAACGAAAATCAAGCATTGTCTCTGCAAGAAATCCCTCATTTAAACGAAAATCAAGCATTGTCTCTGCAAGAAATCCCTCATTTAAATGAAAATCAAGCATTTTCTCTGCGCAAATACAACATTTAACCCGAAAATGATGCATTTTCCTTGCAGAAATCACCCAATTAACCAAAAATCACGCATATTCTCTTCAGAAATCTCCCATGTAACCCGAAAATCACGCATTATCTCTACGAAAATCACACATTTAATGCAAACATCAGGCATTTTCCCTTAGAGATTCCGCAATTTAACTGAAAATCACACATTTTCTCTTGAAAAATCCCCTATTTAACCCAAAAATCACGCCTTTTCTTTGCAAAAATCCCCCACTTAACACAAAAATCATGCCTTTTCTCTATGAAAATCCCCCATCTAAAAAGAAAATCATGCATTTTCGTTTGGAAAATCCCCCCAATTAAGTGAAAATCACGCATTTTGGCTTCGAAAACCCCCAAATTAACCTGAAACGAAGCATTTCCTCTTCCAAAATACCCCATTTAACCCGAAAATCACGCATTTTCCCTTCAAAAATACCCCATTTAAACAAAAATCACACATTTTCTCTTTGAGAATCCCTGATTTAAACTGGAAATCACGCATATTCTCTTCAAAAATACTCCATTTAACACCAAAATCACACACTTTCTCTAAAAAAAAAAAAAAAACAAAACAACAACAACAACAAAAAAACGCAATTTCACCACAAAAATCACAGTTTCTCTTCGGAAATCCCTCATTTAACCCAAAACCACACATTTTCTCCTCAAAAATCCCCCATTTAACAAAAAAAATCACACATTTTCACTTCAAGAATCCCCCATTTAACCCCCAAATCACGCATTTCCTCTACAAAATTCTCACATGTAAATGAAAATCACGCATTTTCTCTTTGAAAATCCCCCATTTATCTCAAAAATCACGCCTTTTCTTTGCAAATATCCCCCACTTAACACAAAAATCATGCCTGTTCTCTATGAAAATCCCCCATCTAAAAAGAAAATCATGCATTTTCGTTTGGAAAATCCCCCCATTTAAGTGAAAATCATGCATTTTGGCTTCGAAAACCCCCAATTTAACCTGAAACGAAGCATTTCCTCTTCCAAAATCCCACATTTAACCTGAAAATCAGACATTTTCCCTTCAAAAATACCCCATTTATACGAAAATCACACATTTTCTCTTCAAAAATCTCCCTTTTATCCCAAAAATCACACAATTTCTCTTGCCAAATCCCCCATTTAACTCAAAAATCTTGCCTCTTCTGTTGGAAAATCCCACATTTACCCCAAAATCATGCATTATCTCACATGTAAACGTAAATCATGCATTTTCTTTTCCAAAAATCCCCCATTTAACCAGAAAAAAAACGCAATTTCTCTTCCAGAATCCCCCATTTAACCCGAAAATCACGCATTTTCTCTTCAGAAATACCCCACTGAAACAAAAATAATGCATTTTCTCTTTGAGAAACCCTGATTTAAGCCAAAAATCATGCATAATCTCTACAAAAATAGCAGTTTAAACCCGAAAATCACCCGTTTTCTCTTCCAAAATCCCCCATTTAACCTGAAAATCACACGTTTTCCCATCAACGATCCCCCATTTAATCTGAAAATCACGCATTTTCTCTTGGAAAATCACCCATTTAACTCGAAAATCACTCATTTTCTCTTCAAAAATCCCTCATTTAACCCCAAAATCAAACACTTTCGCTACAAGAATCTCCCATTTAACCTGAAAATTACGCATTTCCTCTACAAAAATCTCACATGTAAACGAAAATCATGCATTTTCTCTTCGAAAATCCCCCATTTAACCAGAAAAAAAGGCAATTTCTCTTTGGAAATCCCCCATGTAACCCGACAATGATGCATTTTCTCTTCAAGAATCCCTGATCTTACCCGAAAATCACGCATTTTCACTTCAAAAATACATAATTAATCAAAAATCACAAGCTTTCTCTTAAAAAAAAAAAAAATTAACCCCAAAATCATGTATTTTCTCATTGAAAATCCCTGCTTTACCCTGAAAACCACGCATTTTTACCACAAAAATCCTCCATTTAACAGAAAGTCACGCATTTTCTCTGGAAAACCCCCCATTTAACCAAAACTCACACATTTTCTCTTCCAAAATCCCCCAATTAACCTGGAAATTACACATTTTCTCTTGGAAAATCCCCCATTTAACGTGAAAATCATGCCTTTTCCCTTGGAAAGTCCCCCATTTAACCCGAAAATCACAAATTTTCCTTTGGAAAGTCCCCCATTTAACCCGAAAATCATGCATTCGCTCTACAAAAATCCCCCGTTTATCTCAAACAACACGCATTTTCTCTTCCGAAATCCCCCATTTAACCTGAAAATCATGCATTTTCTCTTCAACTACACCGAATTTTACCTGAGAATCATGATTTTTTTTTTTGCAGAAATCCCCCGTTTAACCCAAAAATCACACATGTTCTCTGCCAAAATCCCTCATTTAAACGAAAATCAAGCATTGTCTCTGCAAGAAATCCCTCATTTAAACGAAAATCAAGCATTGTCTCTGCAAGAAATCCCTCATTTAAATGAAAATCAAGCATTTTCTCTGCGCAAATACAATATTTAACCCGAAAATGATGCATTTTCCTTGCAGAAATCACCCAATTAACCAAAAATCACGCATATTCTCTTCAGAAATCTCCCATGTAACCCGAAAATCACGCATTATCTCTACGAAAATCACACATTTAATGCAAACATCAGGCATTTTCCCTTAGAGATTCCGCAATTTAACTGAAAATCACACATTTTCTCTTGAAAAATCCCCTATTTAACCCAAAAATCACGCCTTTTCTTTGCAAAAATCCCCCACTTAACACAAAAATCATGCCTTTTCTCTATGAAAATCCCCCATCTAAAAAGAAAATCATGCATTTTCGTTTGGAAAATCCCCCCAATTAAGTGAAAATCACGCATTTTGGCTTCGAAAACCCCCAAATTAACCTGAAACGAAGCATTTCCTCTTCCAAAATACCCCATTTAACCCGAAAATCACGCATTTTCCCTTCAAAAATACCCCATTTAAACAAAAATCACACATTTTCTCTTTGAGAATCCCTGATTTAAACTGGAAATCACGCATATTCTCTTCAAAAATACTCCATTTAACACCAAAATCACACACTTTCTCTAAAAAAAAAAAAAAAAACAAAACAACAACAACAACAAAAAAACGCAATTTCACCACAAAAATCACAGTTTCTCTTCGGAAATCCCTCATTTAACCCAAAACCACACATTTTCTCCTCAAAAATCCCCCATTTAACAAAAAAAATCACACATTTTCACTTCAAGAATCCCCCATTTAACCCCCAAATCACGCATTTCCTCTACAAAATTCTCACATGTAAATGAAAATCACGCATTTTCTCTTTGAAAATCCCCCATTTATCTCAAAAATCACGCCTTTTCTTTGCAAATATCCCCCACTTAACACAAAAATCATGCCTGTTCTCTATGAAAATCCCCCATCTAAAAAGAAAATCATGCATTTTCGTTTGGAAAATCCCCCCATTTAAGTGAAAATCATGCATTTTGGCTTCGAAAACCCCCAATTTAACCTGAAACGAAGCATTTCCTCTTCCAAAATCCCACATTTAACCTGAAAATCAGACATTTTCCCTTCAAAAATACCCCATTTATACAAAAATCACACATTTTCTCTTCAAAAATCTCCCTTTTATCCCAAAAATCACACAATTTCTCTTGCCAAATCCCCCATTTAACTCAAAAATCTTGCCTCTTCTGTTGGAAAATCCCACATTTACCCCAAAATCATGCATTATCTCACATGTAAACGTAAATCATGCATTTTCTTTTCCAAAAATCCCCCATTTAACCAGAAAAAAACGCAATTTCTCTTCGAGAATCCCCCATTTAACCCGAAAATCACGCATTTTCTCTTCAGAAATACCCCACTGAAACAAAAATAATGCATTTTCTCTTTGAGAAACCCTGATTTAAACCAAAAATCATGCATAATCTCTACAAAAATAGCAGTTTAAACCCGAAAATCACCCGTTTTCTCTTCCAAAATCCCCCATTTAACCTGAAAATCACACGTTTTCCCATCAACGATCCCCCATTTAATCTGAAAATCACGCATTTTCTCTTGGAAAATCACCCATTTAACTCGAAAATCACTCATTTTCTCTTCAAAAATCCCTCATTTAACCCCAAAATCAAACACTTTCGCTACAAGAATCTCCCATTTAACCTGAAAATTACGCATTTCCTCTACAAAAATCTCACATGTAAACGAAAATCATGCATTTTCTCTTCGAAAATCCCCCATTTAACCAGAAAAAAAGGCAATTTCTCTTTGGAAATCCCCCATGTAACCCGACAATGATGCATTTTCTCTTCAAGAATCCCTGATCTTACCCGAAAATCACGCATTTTCACTTCAAAAATACATAATTAATCAAAAATCACAAGCTTTCTCTTAAAAAAAAAAAAATTAACCCCAAAATCATGTATTTTCTCATTGAAAATCCCTGCTTTACCCTGAAAACCACGCATTTTTACCACAAAAATCCTCCATTTAACAGAAAGTCACGCATTTTCTCTGGAAAACCCCCCATTTAACCAAAACTCACACATTTTCTCTTCCAAAATCCCCCAATTAACCTGGAAATTACACATTTTCTCTTGGAAAATCCCCCATTTAACGTGAAAATCATGCCTTTTCCCTTGGAAAGTCCCCCATTTAACCCGAAAATCACAAATTTTCCTTTGGAAAGTCCCCCATTTAACCCGAAAATCATGCATTCGCTCTACAAAAATCCCCCGTTTATCTCAAACAACACGCATTTTCTCTTCCGAAATCCCCCATTTAACCTGAAAATCATGCATTTTCTCTTCAACTACACCGAATTTTACCTGAGAATCATGATTTTTTTTTTGCAGAAATCCCCCGTTTAACCCAAAAATCACGCATGTTCTCTGCCAAAATCCCTCATTTAAACGAAAATCAAGCATTGTCTCTGCAAGAAATCCCTCATTTAAACGAAAATCAAGCATTGTCTCTGCAAGAAATCCCTCATTTAAATGAAAATCAAGCATTTTCTCTGCGCAAATACAATATTTAACCCGAAAATGATGCATTTTCCTTGCAGAAATCACCCAATTAACCAAAAATCACGCATATTCTCTTCAGAAATCTCCCATGTAACCCGAAAATCACGCATTATCTCTACGAAAATCACACATTTAATGCAAACATCAGGCATTTTCCCTTAGAGATTCCGCAATTTAACTGAAAATCACACATTTTCTCTTGAAAAATCCCCTATTTAACCCAAAAATCACGCCTTTTCTTTGCAAAAATCCCCCACTTAACACAAAAATCATGCCTTTTCTCTATGAAAATCCCCCATCTAAAAAGAAAATCATGCATTTTCGTTTGGAAAATCCCCCCAATTAAGTGAAAATCACGCATTTTGGCTTCGAAAACCCCCAAATTAACCTGAAACGAAGCATTTCCTCTTCCAAAATACCCCATTTAACCCGAAAATCACGCATTTTCCCTTCAAAAATACCCCATTTAAACAAAAATCACACATTTTCTCTTTGAGAATCCCTGATTTAAACTGGAAATCACGCATATTCTCTTCAAAAATACTCCATTTAACACCAAAATCACACACTTTCTCTAAAAAAAAAAAAAAACAAAACAACAACAACAACAAAAAAACGCAATTTCACCACAAAAATCACAGTTTCTCTTCGGAAATCCCTCATTTAACCCAAAACCACACATTTTCTCCTCAAAAATCCCCCATTTAACAAAAAAAATCACACATTTTCACTTCAAGAATCCCCCATTTAACCCCCAAATCACGCATTTCCTCTACAAAATTCTCACATGTAAATGAAAATCACGCATTTTCTCTTTGAAAATCCCCCATTTATCTCAAAAATCACGCCTTTTCTTTGCAAATATCCCCCACTTAACACAAAAATCATGCCTGTTCTCTATGAAAATCCCCCATCTAAAAAGAAAATCATGCATTTTCGTTTGGAAAATCCCCCCATTTAAGTGAAAATCATGCATTTTGGCTTCGAAAACCCCCAATTTAACCTGAAACGAAGCATTTCCTCTTCCAAAATCCCACATTTAACCTGAAAATCAGACATTTTCCCTTCAAAAATACCCCATTTATACAAAAATCACACATTTTCTCTTCAAAAATCTCCCTTTTATCCCAAAAATCACACAATTTCTCTTGCCAAATCCCCCATTTAACTCAAAAATCTTGCCTCTTCTGTTGGAAAATCCCACATTTACCCCAAAATCATGCATTATCTCACATGTAAACGTAAATCATGCATTTTCTTTTCCAAAAATCCCCCATTTAACCAGAAAAAAACGCAATTTCTCTTCGAGAATCCCCCATTTAACCCGAAAATCACGCATTTTCTCTTCAGAAATACCCCACTGAAACAAAAATAATGCATTTTCTCTTTGAGAAACCCTGATTTAAGCCAAAAATCATGCATAATCTCTACAAAAATAGCAGTTTAAACCCGAAAATCACCCGTTTTCTCTTCCAAAATCCCCCATTTAACCTGAAAATCACACGTTTTCCCATCAACGATCCCCCATTTAATCTGAAAATCACGCATTTTCTCTTGGAAAATCACCCATTTAACTCGAAAATCACTCATTTTCTCTTCAAAAATCCCTCATTTAACCCCAAAATCAAACACTTTCGCTACAAGAATCTCCCATTTAACCTGAAAATTACGCATTTCCTCTACAAAAATCTCACATGTAAACGAAAATCATGCATTTTCTCTTCGAAAATCCCCCATTTAACCAGAAAAAAAGGCAATTTCTCTTTGGAAATCCCCCATGTAACCCGACAATGATGCATTTTCTCTTCAAGAATCCCTGATCTTACCCGAAAATCACGCATTTTCACTTCAAAAATACATAATTAATCAAAAATCACAAGCTTTCTCTTAAAAAAAAAAAAAAATTAACCCCAAAATCATGTATTTTCTCATTGAAAATCCCTGCTTTACCCTGAAAACCACGCATTTTTACCACAAAAATCCTCCATTTAACAGAAAGTCACGCATTTTCTCTGGAAAACCCCCCATTTAACCAAAACTCACACATTTTCTCTTCCAAAATCCCCCAATTAACCTGGAAATTACACATTTTCTCTTGGAAAATCCCCCATTTAACGTGAAAATCATGCCTTTTCCCTTGGAAAGTCCCCCATTTAACCCGAAAATCACAAATTTTCCTTTGGAAAGTCCCCCATTTAACCCGAAAATCATGCATTCGCTCTACAAAAATCCCCCGTTTATCTCAAACAACACGCATTTTCTCTTCCAAAATCCCCCATTTAACCTGAAAATCATGCATTTTCTCTTCAACTACACCGAATTTTACCTGAGAATCATGATTTTTTTTTTTGCAGAAATCCCCCGTTTAACCCAAAAATCACGCATGTTCTCTGCCAAAATCCCTCATTTAAACGAAAATCAAGCATTGTCTCTGCAAGAAATCCCTCATTTAAACGAAAATCAAGCATTGTCTCTGCAAGAAATCCCTCATTTAAATGAAAATCAAGCATTTTCTCTGCGCAAATACAACATTTAACCCGAAAATGATGCATTTTCCTTGCAGAAATCACCCAATTAACCAAAAATCACGCATATTCTCTTCAGAAATCTCCCATGTAACCCGAAAATCACGCATTATCTCTACGAAAATCACACATTTAATGCAAACATCAGGCATTTTCCCTTAGAGATTCCGCAATTTAACTGAAAATCACACATTTTCTCTTGAAAAATCCCCTATTTAACCCAAAAATCACGCCTTTTCTTTGCAAAAATCCCCCACTTAACACAAAAATCATGCCTTTTCTCTATGAAAATCCCCCATCTAAAAAGAAAATCATGCATTTTCGTTTGGAAAATCCCCCCAATTAAGTGAAAATCACGCATTTTGGCTTCGAAAACCCCCAAATTAACCTGAAACGAAGCATTTCCTCTTCCAAAATACCCCATTTAACCCGAAAATCACGCATTTTCCCTTCAAAAATACCCCATTTAAACAAAAATCACACATTTTCTCTTTGAGAATCCCTGATTTAAACTGGAAATCACGCATATTCTCTTCAAAAATACTCCATTTAACACCAAAATCACACACTTTCTCTAAAAAAAAAAAAAAAACAAAACAACAACAACAACAAAAAAACGCAATTTCACCACAAAAATCACAGTTTCTCTTCGGAAATCCCTCATTTAACCCAAAACCACACATTTTCTCCTCAAAAATCCCCCATTTAACAAAAAAAATCACACATTTTCACTTCAAGAATCCCCCATTTAACCCCCAAATCACGCATTTCCTCTACAAAATTCTCACATGTAAATGAAAATCACGCATTTTCTCTTTGAAAATCCCCCATTTATCTCAAAAATCACGCCTTTTCTTTGCAAATATCCCCCACTTAACACAAAAATCATGCCTGTTCTCTATGAAAATCCCCCATCTAAAAAGAAAATCATGCATTTTCGTTTGGAAAATCCCCCCATTTAAGTGAAAATCATGCATTTTGGCTTCGAAAACCCCCAATTTAACCTGAAACGAAGCATTTCCTCTTCCAAAATCCCACATTTAACCTGAAAATCAGACATTTTCCCTTCAAAAATACCCCATTTATACAAAAATCACACATTTTCTCTTCAAAAATCTCCCTTTTATCCCAAAAATCACACAATTTCTCTTGCCAAATCCCCCATTTAACTCAAAAATCTTGCCTCTTCTGTTGGAAAATCCCACATTTACCCCAAAATCATGCATTATCTCACATGTAAACGTAAATCATGCATTTTCTTTTCCAAAAATCCCCCATTTAACCAGAAAAAAACGCAATTTCTCTTCGAGAATCCCCCATTTAACCCGAAAATCACGCATTTTCTCTTCAGAAATACCCCACTGAAACAAAAATAATGCATTTTCTCTTTGAGAAACCCTGATTTAAGCCAAAAATCATGCATAATCTCTACAAAAATAGCAGTTTAAACCCGAAAATCACCCGTTTTCTCTTCCAAAATCCCCCATTTAACCTGAAAATCACACGTTTTCCCATCAACGATCCCCCATTTAATCTGAAAATCACGCATTTTCTCTTGGAAAATCACCCATTTAACTCGAAAATCACTCATTTTCTCTTCAAAAATCCCTCATTTAACCCCAAAATCAAACACTTTCGCTACAAGAATCTCCCATTTAACCTGAAAATTACGCATTTCCTCTACAAAAATCTCACATGTAAACGAAAATCATGCATTTTCTCTTCGAAAATCCCCCATTTAACCAGAAAAAAAGGCAATTTCTCTTTGGAAATCCCCCATGTAACCCGACAATGATGCATTTTCTCTTCAAGAATCCCTGATCTTACCCGAAAATCACGCATTTTCACTTCAAAAATACATAATTAATCAAAAATCACAAGCTTTCTCTTAAAAAAAAAAAAAAATTAACCCCAAAATCATGTATTTTCTCATTGAAAATCCCTGCTTTACCCTGAAAACCACGCATTTTTACCACAAAAATCCTCCATTTAACAGAAAGTCACGCATTTTCTCTGGAAAACCCCCCATTTAACCAAAACTCACACATTTTCTCTTCCAAAATCCCCCAATTAACCTGGAAATTACACATTTTCTCTTGGAAAATCCCCCATTTAACGTGAAAATCATGCCTTTTCCCTTGGAAAGTCCCCCATTTAACCCGAAAATCACAAATTTTCCTTTGGAAAGTCCCCCATTTAACCCGAAAATCATGCATTCGCTCTACAAAAATCCCCCGTTTATCTCAAACAACACGCATTTTCTCTTCCAAAATCCCCCATTTAACCTGAAAATCATGCATTTTCTCTTCAACTACACCGAATTTTACCTGAGAATCATGATTTTTTTTTTGCAGAAATCCCCCGTTTAACCCAAAAATCACGCATGTTCTCTGCCAAAATCCCTCATTTAAACGAAAATCAAGCATTGTCTCTGCAAGAAATCCCTCATTTAAACGAAAATCAAGCATTGTCTCTGCAAGAAATCCCTCATTTAAATGAAAATCAAGCATTTTCTCTGCGCAAATACAACATTTAACCCGAAAATGATGCATTTTCCTTGCAGAAATCACCCAATTAACCAAAAATCACGCATATTCTCTTCAGAAATCTCCCATGTAACCCGAAAATCACGCATTATCTCTACGAAAATCACACATTTAATGCAAACATCAGGCATTTTCCCTTAGAGATTCCGCAATTTAACTGAAAATCACACATTTTCTCTTGAAAAATCCCCTATTTAACCCAAAAATCACGCCTTTTCTTTGCAAAAATCCCCCACTTAACACAAAAATCATGCCTTTTCTCTATGAAAATCCCCCATCTAAAAAGAAAATCATGCATTTTCGTTTGGAAAATCCCCCCAATTAAGTGAAAATCACGCATTTTGGCTTCGAAAACCCCCAAATTAACCTGAAACGAAGCATTTCCTCTTCCAAAATACCCCATTTAACCCGAAAATCACGCATTTTCCCTTCAAAAATACCCCATTTAAACAAAAATCACACATTTTCTCTTTGAGAATCCCTGATTTAAACTGGAAATCACGCATATTCTCTTCAAAAATACTCCATTTAACACCAAAATCACACACTTTCTCTAAAAAAAAAAAAAAAACAAAACAACAACAACAACAAAAAAACGCAATTTCACCACAAAAATCACAGTTTCTCTTCGGAAATCCCTCATTTAACCCAAAACCACACATTTTCTCCTCAAAAATCCCCCATTTAACAAAAAAAATCACACATTTTCACTTCAAGAATCCCCCATTTAACCCCCAAATCACGCATTTCCTCTACAAAATTCTCACATGTAAATGAAAATCACGCATTTTCTCTTTGAAAATCCCCCATTTATCTCAAAAATCACGCCTTTTCTTTGCAAATATCCCCCACTTAACACAAAAATCATGCCTGTTCTCTATGAAAATCCCCCATCTAAAAAGAAAATCATGCATTTTCGTTTGGAAAATCCCCCCATTTAAGTGAAAATCATGCATTTTGGCTTCGAAAACCCCCAATTTAACCTGAAACGAAGCATTTCCTCTTCCAAAATCCCACATTTAACCTGAAAATCAGACATTTTCCCTTCAAAAATACCCCATTTATACAAAAATCACACATTTTCTCTTCAAAAATCTCCCTTTTATCCCAAAAATCACACAATTTCTCTTGCCAAATCCCCCATTTAACTCAAAAATCTTGCCTCTTCTGTTGGAAAATCCCACATTTACCCCAAAATCATGCATTATCTCACATGTAAACGTAAATCATGCATTTTCTTTTCCAAAAATCCCCCATTTAACCAGAAAAAAAACGCAATTTCTCTTCGAGAATCCCCCATTTAACCCGAAAATCACGCATTTTCTCTTCAGAAATACCCCACTGAAACAAAAATAATGCATTTTCTCTTTGAGAAACCCTGATTTAAACCAAAAATCATGCATAATCTCTACAAAAATAGCAGTTTAAACCCGAAAATCACCCGTTTTCTCTTCCAAAATCCCCCATTTAACCTGAAAATCACACGTTTTCCCATCAACGATCCCCCATTTAATCTGAAAATCACGCATTTTCTCTTGGAAAATCACCCATTTAACTCGAAAATCACTCATTTTCTCTTCAAAAATCCCTCATTTAACCCCAAAATCAAACACTTTCGCTACAAGAATCTCCCATTTAACCTGAAAATTACGCATTTCCTCTACAAAAATCTCACATGTAAACGAAAATCATGCATTTTCTCTTCGAAAATCCCCCATTTAACCAGAAAAAAAGGCAATTTCTCTTTGGAAATCCCCCATGTAACCCGACAATGATGCATTTTCTCTTCAAGAATCCCTGATCTTACCCGAAAATCACGCATTTTCACTTCAAAAATACATAATTAATCAAAAATCACAAGCTTTCTCTTAAAAAAAAAAAAAATTAACCCCAAAATCATGTATTTTCTCATTGAAAATCCCTGCTTTACCCTGAAAACCACGCATTTTTACCACAAAAATCCTCCATTTAACAGAAAGTCACGCATTTTCTCTGGAAAACCCCCCATTTAACCAAAACTCACACATTTTCTCTTCCAAAATCCCCCAATTAACCTGGAAATTACACATTTTCTCTTGGAAAATCCCCCATTTAACGTGAAAATCATGCCTTTTCCCTTGGAAAGTCCCCCATTTAACCCGAAAATCACAAATTTTCCTTTGGAAAGTCCCCCATTTAACCCGAAAATCATGCATTCGCTCTACAAAAATCCCCCGTTTATCTCAAACAACACGCATTTTCTCTTCCGAAATCCCCCATTTAACCTGAAAATCATGCATTTTCTCTTCAACTACACCGAATTTTACCTGAGAATCATGATTTTTTTTTTGCAGAAATCCCCCGTTTAACCCAAAAATCACGCATGTTCTCTGCCAAAATCCCTCATTTAAACGAAAATCAAGCATTGTCTCTGCAAGAAATCCCTCATTTAAACGAAAATCAAGCATTGTCTCTGCAAGAAATCCCTCATTTAAATGAAAATCAAGCATTTTCTCTGCGCAAATACAATATTTAACCCGAAAATGATGCATTTTCCTTGCAGAAATCACCCAATTAACCAAAAATCACGCATATTCTCTTCAGAAATCTCCCATGTAACCCGAAAATCACGCATTATCTCTACGAAAATCACACATTTAATGCAAACATCAGGCATTTTCCCTTAGAGATTCCGCAATTTAACTGAAAATCACACATTTTCTCTTGAAAAATCCCCTATTTAACCCAAAAATCACGCCTTTTCTTTGCAAAAATCCCCCACTTAACACAAAAATCATGCCTTTTCTCTATGAAAATCCCCCATCTAAAAAGAAAATCATGCATTTTCGTTTGGAAAATCCCCCCAATTAAGTGAAAATCACGCATTTTGGCTTCGAAAACCCCCAAATTAACCTGAAACGAAGCATTTCCTCTTCCAAAATACCCCATTTAACCCGAAAATCACGCATTTTCCCTTCAAAAATACCCCATTTAAACAAAAATCACACATTTTCTCTTTGAGAATCCCTGATTTAAACTGGAAATCACGCATATTCTCTTCAAAAATACTCCATTTAACACCAAAATCACACACTTTCTCTAAAAAAAAAAAAAAAACAAAACAACAACAACAACAAAAAAACGCAATTTCACCACAAAAATCACAGTTTCTCTTCGGAAATCCCTCATTTAACCCAAAACCACACATTTTCTCCTCAAAAATCCCCCATTTAACAAAAAAAATCACACATTTTCACTTCAAGAATCCCCCATTTAACCCCCAAATCACGCATTTCCTCTACAAAATTCTCACATGTAAATGAAAATCACGCATTTTCTCTTTGAAAATCCCCCATTTATCTCAAAAATCACGCCTTTTCTTTGCAAATATCCCCCACTTAACACAAAAATCATGCCTGTTCTCTATGAAAATCCCCCATCTAAAAAGAAAATCATGCATTTTCGTTTGGAAAATCCCCCCATTTAAGTGAAAATCATGCATTTTGGCTTCGAAAACCCCCAATTTAACCTGAAACGAAGCATTTCCTCTTCCAAAATCCCACATTTAACCTGAAAATCAGACATTTTCCCTTCAAAAATACCCCATTTATACAAAAATCACACATTTTCTCTTCAAAAATCTCCCTTTTATCCCAAAAATCACACAATTTCTCTTGCCAAATCCCCCATTTAACTCAAAAATCTTGCCTCTTCTGTTGGAAAATCCCACATTTACCCCAAAATCATGCATTATCTCACATGTAAACGTAAATCATGCATTTTCTTTTCCAAAAATCCCCCATTTAACCAGAAAAAAAACGCAATTTCTCTTCGAGAATCCCCCATTTAACCCGAAAATCACGCATTTTCTCTTCAGAAATACCCCACTGAAACAAAAATAATGCATTTTCTCTTTGAGAAACCCTGATTTAAACCAAAAATCATGCATAATCTCTACAAAAATAGCAGTTTAAACCCGAAAATCACCCGTTTTCTCTTCCAAAATCCCCCATTTAACCTGAAAATCACACGTTTTCCCATCAACGATCCCCCATTTAATCTGAAAATCACGCATTTTCTCTTGGAAAATCACCCATTTAACTCGAAAATCACTCATTTTCTCTTCAAAAATCCCTCATTTAACCCCAAAATCAAACACTTTCGCTACAAGAATCTCCCATTTAACCTGAAAATTACGCATTTCCTCTACAAAAATCTCACATGTAAACGAAAATCATGCATTTTCTCTTCGAAAATCCCCCATTTAACCAGAAAAAAAGGCAATTTCTCTTTGGAAATCCCCCATGTAACCCGACAATGATGCATTTTCTCTTCAAGAATCCCTGATCTTACCCGAAAATCACGCATTTTCACTTCAAAAATACATAATTAATCAAAAATCACAAGCTTTCTCTTAAAAAAAAAAAAAATTAACCCCAAAATCATGTATTTTCTCATTGAAAATCCCTGCTTTACCCTGAAAACCACGCATTTTTACCACAAAAATCCTCCATTTAACAGAAAGTCACGCATTTTCTCTGGAAAACCCCCCATTTAACCAAAACTCACACATTTTCTCTTCCAAAATCCCCCAATTAACCTGGAAATTACACATTTTCTCTTGGAAAATCCCCCATTTAACGTGAAAATCATGCCTTTTCCCTTGGAAAGTCCCCCATTTAACCCGAAAATCACAAATTTTCCTTTGGAAAGTCCCCCATTTAACCCGAAAATCATGCATTCGCTCTACAAAAATCCCCCGTTTATCTCAAACAACACGCATTTTCTCTTCCAAAATCCCCCATTTAACCTGAAAATCATGCATTTTCTCTTCAACTACACCGAATTTTACCTGAGAATCATGATTTTTTTTTTTGCAGAAATCCCCCGTTTAACCCAAAATCACGCATGTTCTCTGCCAAAATCCCTCATTTAAACGAAAATCAAGCATTGTCTCTGCAAGAAATCCCTCATTTAAACGAAAATCAAGCATTGTCTCTGCAAGAAATCCCTCATTTAAATGAAAATCAAGCATTTTCTCTGCGCAAATACAATATTTAACCCGAAAATGATGCATTTTCCTTGCAGAAATCACCCAATTAACCAAAAATCACGCATATTCTCTTCAGAAATCTCCCATGTAACCCGAAAATCACGCATTATCTCTACGAAAATCACACATTTAATGCAAACATCAGGCATTTTCCCTTAGAGATTCCGCAATTTAACTGAAAATCACACATTTTCTCTTGAAAAATCCCCTATTTAACCCAAAAATCACGCCTTTTCTTTGCAAAAATCCCCCACTTAACACAAAAATCATGCCTTTTCTCTATGAAAATCCCCCATCTAAAAAGAAAATCATGCATTTTCGTTTGGAAAATCCCCCCAATTAAGTGAAAATCACGCATTTTGGCTTCGAAAACCCCCAAATTAACCTGAAACGAAGCATTTCCTCTTCCAAAATACCCCATTTAACCCGAAAATCACGCATTTTCCCTTCAAAAATACCCCATTTAAACAAAAATCACACATTTTCTCTTTGAGAATCCCTGATTTAAACTGGAAATCACGCATATTCTCTTCAAAAATACTCCATTTAACACCAAAATCACACACTTTCTCTAAAAAAAAAAAAAAAACAAAACAACAACAACAACAAAAAAACGCAATTTCACCACAAAAATCACAGTTTCTCTTCGGAAATCCCTCATTTAACCCAAAACCACACATTTTCTCCTCAAAAATCCCCCATTTAACAAAAAAAATCACACATTTTCACTTCAAGAATCCCCCATTTAACCCCCAAATCACGCATTTCCTCTACAAAATTCTCACATGTAAATGAAAATCACGCATTTTCTCTTTGAAAATCCCCCATTTATCTCAAAAATCACGCCTTTTCTTTGCAAATATCCCCCACTTAACACAAAAATCATGCCTGTTCTCTATGAAAATCCCCCATCTAAAAAGAAAATCATGCATTTTCGTTTGGAAAATCCCCCCATTTAAGTGAAAATCATGCATTTTGGCTTCGAAAACCCCCAATTTAACCTGAAACGAAGCATTTCCTCTTCCAAAATCCCACATTTAACCTGAAAATCAGACATTTTCCCTTCAAAAATACCCCATTTATACAAAAATCACACATTTTCTCTTCAAAAATCTCCCTTTTATCCCAAAAATCACACAATTTCTCTTGCCAAATCCCCCATTTAACTCAAAAATCTTGCCTCTTCTGTTGGAAAATCCCACATTTACCCCAAAATCATGCATTATCTCACATGTAAACGTAAATCATGCATTTTCTTTTCCAAAAATCCCCCATTTAACCAGAAAAAAACGCAATTTCTCTTCGAGAATCCCCCATTTAACCCGAAAATCACGCATTTTCTCTTCAGAAATACCCCACTGAAACAAAAATAATGCATTTTCTCTTTGAGAAACCCTGATTTAAACCAAAAATCATGCATAATCTCTACAAAAATAGCAGTTTAAACCCGAAAATCACCCGTTTTCTCTTCCAAAATCCCCCATTTAACCTGAAAATCACACGTTTTCCCATCAACGATCCCCCATTTAATCTGAAAATCACGCATTTTCTCTTGGAAAATCACCCATTTAACTCGAAAATCACTCATTTTCTCTTCAAAAATCCCTCATTTAACCCCAAAATCAAACACTTTCGCTACAAGAATCTCCCATTTAACCTGAAAATTACGCATTTCCTCTACAAAAATCTCACATGTAAACGAAAATCATGCATTTTCTCTTCGAAAATCCCCCATTTAACCAGAAAAAAAGGCAATTTCTCTTTGGAAATCCCCCATGTAACCCGACAATGATGCATTTTCTCTTCAAGAATCCCTGATCTTACCCGAAAATCACGCATTTTCACTTCAAAAATACATAATTAATCAAAAATCACAAGCTTTCTCTTAAAAAAAAAAAAAATTAACCCCAAAATCATGTATTTTCTCATTGAAAATCCCTGCTTTACCCTGAAAACCACGCATTTTTACCACAAAAATCCTCCATTTAACAGAAAGTCACGCATTTTCTCTGGAAAACCCCCCATTTAACCAAAACTCACACATTTTCTCTTCCAAAATCCCCCAATTAACCTGGAAATTACACATTTTCTCTTGGAAAATCCCCCATTTAACGTGAAAATCATGCCTTTTCCCTTGGAAAGTCCCCCATTTAACCCGAAAATCACAAATTTTCCTTTGGAAAGTCCCCCATTTAACCCGAAAATCATGCATTCGCTCTACAAAAATCCCCCGTTTATCTCAAACAACACGCATTTTCTCTTCCGAAATCCCCCATTTAACCTGAAAATCATGCATTTTCTCTTCAACTACACCGAATTTTACCTGAGAATCATGATTTTTTTTTTTGCAGAAATCCCCCGTTTAACCCAAAAATCACGCATGTTCTCTGCCAAAATCCCTCATTTAAACGAAAATCAAGCATTGTCTCTGCAAGAAATCCCTCATTTAAACGAAAATCAAGCATTGTCTCTGCAAGAAATCCCTCATTTAAATGAAAATCAAGCATTTTCTCTGCGCAAATACAATATTTAACCCGAAAATGATGCATTTTCCTTGCAGAAATCACCCAATTAACCAAAAATCACGCATATTCTCTTCAGAAATCTCCCATGTAACCCGAAAATCACGCATTATCTCTACGAAAATCACACATTTAATGCAAACATCAGGCATTTTCCCTTAGAGATTCCGCAATTTAACTGAAAATCACACATTTTCTCTTGAAAAATCCCCTATTTAACCCAAAAATCACGCCTTTTCTTTGCAAAAATCCCCCACTTAACACAAAAATCATGCCTTTTCTCTATGAAAATCCCCCATCTAAAAAGAAAATCATGCATTTTCGTTTGGAAAATCCCCCCAATTAAGTGAAAATCACGCATTTTGGCTTCGAAAACCCCCAAATTAACCTGAAACGAAGCATTTCCTCTTCCAAAATACCCCATTTAACCCGAAAATCACGCATTTTCCCTTCAAAAATACCCCATTTAAACAAAAATCACACATTTTCTCTTTGAGAATCCCTGATTTAAACTGGAAATCACGCATATTCTCTTCAAAAATACTCCATTTAACACCAAAATCACACACTTTCTCTAAAAAAAAAAAAAAAAACAAAACAACAACAACAACAAAAAATCGCAATTTCACCACAAAAATCACAGTTTCTCTTCGGAAATCCCTCATTTAACCCAAAACCACACATTTTCTCCTCAAAAATCCCCCATTTAACAAAAAAAATCACACATTTTCACTTCAAGAATCCCCCATTTAACCCCCAAATCACGCATTTCCTCTACAAAATTCTCACATGTAAATGAAAATCACGCATTTTCTCTTTGAAAATCCCCCATTTATCTCAAAAATCACGCCTTTTCTTTGCAAATATCCCCCACTTAACACAAAAATCATGCCTGTTCTCTATGAAAATCCCCCATCTAAAAAGAAAATCATGCATTTTCGTTTGGAAAATCCCCCCATTTAAGTGAAAATCATGCATTTTGGCTTCGAAAACCCCCAATTTAACCTGAAACGAAGCATTTCCTCTTCCAAAATCCCACATTTAACCTGAAAATCAGACATTTTCCCTTCAAAAATACCCCATTTATACAAAAATCACACATTTTCTCTTCAAAAATCTCCCTTTTATCCCAAAAATCACACAATTTCTCTTGCCAAATCCCCCATTTAACTCAAAAATCTTGCCTCTTCTGTTGGAAAATCCCACATTTACCCCAAAATCATGCATTATCTCACATGTAAACGTAAATCATGCATTTTCTTTTCCAAAAATCCCCCATTTAACCAGAAAAAAACGCAATTTCTCTTCGAGAATCCCCCATTTAACCCGAAAATCACGCATTTTCTCTTCAGAAATACCCCACTGAAACAAAAATAATGCATTTTCTCTTTGAGAAACCCTGATTTAAACCAAAAATCATGCATAATCTCTACAAAAATAGCAGTTTAAACCCGAAAATCACCCGTTTTCTCTTCCAAAATCCCCCATTTAACCTGAAAATCACACGTTTTCCCATCAACGATCCCCCATTTAATCTGAAAATCACGCATTTTCTCTTGGAAAATCACCCATTTAACTCGAAAATCACTCATTTTCTCTTCAAAAATCCCTCATTTAACCCCAAAATCAAACACTTTCGCTACAAGAATCTCCCATTTAACCTGAAAATTACGCATTTCCTCTACAAAAATCTCACATGTAAACGAAAATCATGCATTTTCTCTTCGAAAATCCCCCATTTAACCAGAAAAAAAGGCAATTTCTCTTTGGAAATCCCCCATGTAACCCGACAATGATGCATTTTCTCTTCAAGAATCCCTGATCTTACCCGAAAATCACGCATTTTCACTTCAAAAATACATAATTAATCAAAAATCACAAGCTTTCTCTTAAAAAAAAAAAAAATTAACCCCAAAATCATGTATTTTCTCATTGAAAATCCCTGCTTTACCCTGAAAACCACGCATTTTTACCACAAAAATCCTCCATTTAACAGAAAGTCACGCATTTTCTCTGGAAAACCCCCCATTTAACCAAAACTCACACATTTTCTCTTCCAAAATCCCCCAATTAACCTGGAAATTACACATTTTCTCTTGGAAAATCCCCCATTTAACGTGAAAATCATGCCTTTTCCCTTGGAAAGTCCCCCATTTAACCCGAAAATCACAAATTTTCCTTTGGAAAGTCCCCCATTTAACCCGAAAATCATGCATTCGCTCTACAAAAATCCCCCGTTTATCTCAAACAACACGCATTTTCTCTTCCGAAATCCCCCATTTAACCTGAAAATCATGCATTTTCTCTTCAACTACACCGAATTTTACCTGAGAATCATGATTTTTTTTTTGCAGAAATCCCCCGTTTAACCCAAAAATCACGCATGTTCTCTGCCAAAATCCCTCATTTAAACGAAAATCAAGCATTGTCTCTGCAAGAAATCCCTCATTTAAACGAAAATCAAGCATTGTCTCTGCAAGAAATCCCTCATTTAAATGAAAATCAAGCATTTTCTCTGCGCAAATACAATATTTAACCCGAAAATGATGCATTTTCCTTGCAGAAATCACCCAATTAACCAAAAATCACGCATATTCTCTTCAGAAATCTCCCATGTAACCCGAAAATCACGCATTATCTCTACGAAAATCACACATTTAATGCAAACATCAGGCATTTTCCCTTAGAGATTCCGCAATTTAACTGAAAATCACACATTTTCTCTTGAAAAATCCCCTATTTAACCCAAAAATCACGCCTTTTCTTTGCAAAAATCCCCCACTTAACACAAAAATCATGCCTTTTCTCTATGAAAATCCCCCATCTAAAAAGAAAATCATGCATTTTCGTTTGGAAAATCCCCCCAATTAAGTGAAAATCACGCATTTTGGCTTCGAAAACCCCCAAATTAACCTGAAACGAAGCATTTCCTCTTCCAAAATACCCCATTTAACCCGAAAATCACGCATTTTCCCTTCAAAAATACCCCATTTAAACAAAAATCACACATTTTCTCTTTGAGAATCCCTGATTTAAACTGGAAATCACGCATATTCTCTTCAAAAATACTCCATTTAACACCAAAATCACACACTTTCTCTAAAAAAAAAAAAAAAAACAAAACAACAACAACAACAAAAAAACGCAATTTCACCACAAAAATCACAGTTTCTCTTCGGAAATCCCTCATTTAACCCAAAACCACACATTTTCTCCTCAAAAATCCCCCATTTAACAAAAAAAATCACACATTTTCACTTCAAGAATCCCCCATTTAACCCCCAAATCACGCATTTCCTCTACAAAATTCTCACATGTAAATGAAAATCACGCATTTTCTCTTTGAAAATCCCCCATTTATCTCAAAAATCACGCCTTTTCTTTGCAAATATCCCCCACTTAACACAAAAATCATGCCTGTTCTCTATGAAAATCCCCCATCTAAAAAGAAAATCATGCATTTTCGTTTGGAAAATCCCCCCATTTAAGTGAAAATCATGCATTTTGGCTTCGAAAACCCCCAATTTAACCTGAAACGAAGCATTTCCTCTTCCAAAATCCCACATTTAACCTGAAAATCAGACATTTTCCCTTCAAAAATACCCCATTTATACAAAAATCACACATTTTCTCTTCAAAAATCTCCCTTTTATCCCAAAAATCACACAATTTCTCTTGCCAAATCCCCCATTTAACTCAAAAATCTTGCCTCTTCTGTTGGAAAATCCCACATTTACCCCAAAATCATGCATTATCTCACATGTAAACGTAAATCATGCATTTTCTTTTCCAAAAATCCCCCATTTAACCAGAAAAAAAACGCAATTTCTCTTCGAGAATCCCCCATTTAACCCGAAAATCACGCATTTTCTCTTCAGAAATACCCCACTGAAACAAAAATAATGCATTTTCTCTTTGAGAAACCCTGATTTAAACCAAAAATCATGCATAATCTCTACAAAAATAGCAGTTTAAACCCGAAAATCACCCGTTTTCTCTTCCAAAATCCCCCATTTAACCTGAAAATCACACGTTTTCCCATCAACGATCCCCCATTTAATCTGAAAATCACGCATTTTCTCTTGGAAAATCACCCATTTAACTCGAAAATCACTCATTTTCTCTTCAAAAATCCCTCATTTAACCCCAAAATCAAACACTTTCGCTACAAGAATCTCCCATTTAACCTGAAAATTACGCATTTCCTCTACAAAAATCTCACATGTAAACGAAAATCATGCATTTTCTCTTCGAAAATCCCCCATTTAACCAGAAAAAAAGGCAATTTCTCTTTGGAAATCCCCCATGTAACCCGACAATGATGCATTTTCTCTTCAAGAATCCCTGATCTTACCCGAAAATCACGCATTTTCACTTCAAAAATACATAATTAATCAAAAATCACAAGCTTTCTCTTAAAAAAAAAAAAATTAACCCCAAAATCATGTATTTTCTCATTGAAAATCCCTGCTTTACCCTGAAAACCACGCATTTTTACCACAAAAATCCTCCATTTAACAGAAAGTCACGCATTTTCTCTGGAAAACCCCCCATTTAACCAAAACTCACACATTTTCTCTTCCAAAATCCCCCAATTAACCTGGAAATTACACATTTTCTCTTGGAAAATCCCCCATTTAACGTGAAAATCATGCCTTTTCCCTTGGAAAGTCCCCCATTTAACCCGAAAATCACAAATTTTCCTTTGGAAAGTCCCCCATTTAACCCGAAAATCATGCATTCGCTCTACAAAAATCCCCCGTTTATCTCAAACAACACGCATTTTCTCTTCCGAAATCCCCCATTTAACCTGAAAATCATGCATTTTCTCTTCAACTACACCGAATTTTACCTGAGAATCATGATTTTTTTTTTGCAGAAATCCCCCGTTTAACCCAAAAATCACGCATGTTCTCTGCCAAAATCCCTCATTTAAACGAAAATCAAGCATTGTCTCTGCAAGAAATCCCTCATTTAAACGAAAATCAAGCATTGTCTCTGCAAGAAATCCCTCATTTAAATGAAAATCAAGCATTTTCTCTGCGCAAATACAATATTTAACCCGAAAATGATGCATTTTCCTTGCAGAAATCACCCAATTAACCAAAAATCACGCATATTCTCTTCAGAAATCTCCCATGTAACCCGAAAATCACGCATTATCTCTACGAAAATCACACATTTAATGCAAACATCAGGCATTTTCCCTTAGAGATTCCGCAATTTAACTGAAAATCACACATTTTCTCTTGAAAAATCCCCTATTTAACCCAAAAATCACGCCTTTTCTTTGCAAAAATCCCCCACTTAACACAAAAATCATGCCTTTTCTCTATGAAAATCCCCCATCTAAAAAGAAAATCATGCATTTTCGTTTGGAAAATCCCCCCAATTAAGTGAAAATCACGCATTTTGGCTTCGAAAACCCCCAAATTAACCTGAAACGAAGCATTTCCTCTTCCAAAATACCCCATTTAACCCGAAAATCACGCATTTTCCCTTCAAAAATACCCCATTTAAACAAAAATCACACATTTTCTCTTTGAGAATCCCTGATTTAAACTGGAAATCACGCATATTCTCTTCAAAAATACTCCATTTAACACCAAAATCACACACTTTCTCTAAAAAAAAAAAAAAAACAAAACAACAACAACAACAAAAAAACGCAATTTCACCACAAAAATCACAGTTTCTCTTCGGAAATCCCTCATTTAACCCAAAACCACACATTTTCTCCTCAAAAATCCCCCATTTAACAAAAAAAATCACACATTTTCACTTCAAGAATCCCCCATTTAACCCCCAAATCACGCATTTCCTCTACAAAATTCTCACATGTAAATGAAAATCACGCATTTTCTCTTTGAAAATCCCCCATTTATCTCAAAAATCACGCCTTTTCTTTGCAAATATCCCCCACTTAACACAAAAATCATGCCTGTTCTCTATGAAAATCCCCCATCTAAAAAGAAAATCATGCATTTTCGTTTGGAAAATCCCCCCATTTAAGTGAAAATCATGCATTTTGGCTTCGAAAACCCCCAATTTAACCTGAAACGAAGCATTTCCTCTTCCAAAATCCCACATTTAACCTGAAAATCAGACATTTTCCCTTCAAAAATACCCCATTTATACAAAAATCACACATTTTCTCTTCAAAAATCTCCCTTTTATCCCAAAAATCACACAATTTCTCTTGCCAAATCCCCCATTTAACTCAAAAATCTTGCCTCTTCTGTTGGAAAATCCCACATTTACCCCAAAATCATGCATTATCTCACATGTAAACGTAAATCATGCATTTTCTTTTCCAAAAATCCCCCATTTAACCAGAAAAAAACGCAATTTCTCTTCGAGAATCCCCCATTTAACCCGAAAATCACGCATTTTCTCTTCAGAAATACCCCACTGAAACAAAAATAATGCATTTTCTCTTTGAGAAACCCTGATTTAAACCAAAAATCATGCATAATCTCTACAAAAATAGCAGTTTAAACCCGAAAATCACCCGTTTTCTCTTCCAAAATCCCCCATTTAACCTGAAAATCACACGTTTTCCCATCAACGATCCCCCATTTAATCTGAAAATCACGCATTTTCTCTTGGAAAATCACCCATTTAACTCGAAAATCACTCATTTTCTCTTCAAAAATCCCTCATTTAACCCCAAAATCAAACACTTTCGCTACAAGAATCTCCCATTTAACCTGAAAATTACGCATTTCCTCTACAAAAATCTCACATGTAAACGAAAATCATGCATTTTCTCTTCGAAAATCCCCCATTTAACCAGAAAAAAAGGCAATTTCTCTTTGGAAATCCCCCATGTAACCCGACAATGATGCATTTTCTCTTCAAGAATCCCTGATCTTACCCGAAAATCACGCATTTTCACTTCAAAAATACATAATTAATCAAAAATCACAAGCTTTCTCTTAAAAAAAAAAAAATTAACCCCAAAATCATGTATTTTCTCATTGAAAATCCCTGCTTTACCCTGAAAACCACGCATTTTTACCACAAAAATCCTCCATTTAACAGAAAGTCACGCATTTTCTCTGGAAAACCCCCCATTTAACCAAAACTCACACATTTTCTCTTCCAAAATCCCCCAATTAACCTGGAAATTACACATTTTCTCTTGGAAAATCCCCCATTTAACGTGAAAATCATGCCTTTTCCCTTGGAAAGTCCCCCATTTAACCCGAAAATCACAAATTTTCCTTTGGAAAGTCCCCCATTTAACCCGAAAATCATGCATTCGCTCTACAAAAATCCCCCGTTTATCTCAAACAACACGCATTTTCTCTTCCGAAATCCCCCATTTAACCTGAAAATCATGCATTTTCTCTTCAACTACACCGAATTTTACCTGAGAATCATGATTTTTTTTTTTGCAGAAATCCCCCGTTTAACCCAAAAATCACGCATGTTCTCTGCCAAAATCCCTCATTTAAACGAAAATCAAGCATTGTCTCTGCAAGAAATCCCTCATTTAAACGAAAATCAAGCATTGTCTCTGCAAGAAATCCCTCATTTAAATGAAAATCAAGCATTTTCTCTGCGCAAATACAATATTTAACCCGAAAATGATGCATTTTCCTTGCAGAAATCACCCAATTAACCAAAAATCACGCATATTCTCTTCAGAAATCTCCCATGTAACCCGAAAATCACGCATTATCTCTACGAAAATCACACATTTAATGCAAACATCAGGCATTTTCCCTTAGAGATTCCGCAATTTAACTGAAAATCACACATTTTCTCTTGAAAAATCCCCTATTTAACCCAAAAATCACGCCTTTTCTTTGCAAAAATCCCCCACTTAACACAAAAATCATGCCTTTTCTCTATGAAAATCCCCCATCTAAAAAGAAAATCATGCATTTTCGTTTGGAAAATCCCCCCAATTAAGTGAAAATCACGCATTTTGGCTTCGAAAACCCCCAAATTAACCTGAAACGAAGCATTTCCTCTTCCAAAATACCCCATTTAACCCGAAAATCACGCATTTTCCCTTCAAAAATACCCCATTTAAACAAAAATCACACATTTTCTCTTTGAGAATCCCTGATTTAAACTGGAAATCACGCATATTCTCTTCAAAAATACTCCATTTAACACCAAAATCACACACTTTCTCTAAAAAAAAAAAAAAAACAAAACAACAACAACAACAAAAAAACGCAATTTCACCACAAAAATCACAGTTTCTCTTCGGAAATCCCTCATTTAACCCAAAACCACACATTTTCTCCTCAAAAATCCCCCATTTAACAAAAAAAATCACACATTTTCACTTCAAGAATCCCCCATTTAACCCCCAAATCACGCATTTCCTCTACAAAATTCTCACATGTAAATGAAAATCACGCATTTTCTCTTTGAAAATCCCCCATTTATCTCAAAAATCACGCCTTTTCTTTGCAAATATCCCCCACTTAACACAAAAATCATGCCTGTTCTCTATGAAAATCCCCCATCTAAAAAGAAAATCATGCATTTTCGTTTGGAAAATCCCCCCATTTAAGTGAAAATCATGCATTTTGGCTTCGAAAACCCCCAATTTAACCTGAAACGAAGCATTTCCTCTTCCAAAATCCCACATTTAACCTGAAAATCAGACATTTTCCCTTCAAAAATACCCCATTTATACAAAAATCACACATTTTCTCTTCAAAAATCTCCCTTTTATCCCAAAAATCACACAATTTCTCTTGCCAAATCCCCCATTTAACTCAAAAATCTTGCCTCTTCTGTTGGAAAATCCCACATTTACCCCAAAATCATGCATTATCTCACATGTAAACGTAAATCATGCATTTTCTTTTCCAAAAATCCCCCATTTAACCAGAAAAAAACGCAATTTCTCTTCGAGAATCCCCCATTTAACCCGAAAATCACGCATTTTCTCTTCAGAAATACCCCACTGAAACAAAAATAATGCATTTTCTCTTTGAGAAACCCTGATTTAAACCAAAAATCATGCATAATCTCTACAAAAATAGCAGTTTAAACCCGAAAATCACCCGTTTTCTCTTCCAAAATCCCCCATTTAACCTGAAAATCACACGTTTTCCCATCAACGATCCCCCATTTAATCTGAAAATCACGCATTTTCTCTTGGAAAATCACCCATTTAACTCGAAAATCACTCATTTTCTCTTCAAAAATCCCTCATTTAACCCCAAAATCAAACACTTTCGCTACAAGAATCTCCCATTTAACCTGAAAATTACGCATTTCCTCTACAAAAATCTCACATGTAAACGAAAATCATGCATTTTCTCTTCGAAAATCCCCCATTTAACCAGAAAAAAAGGCAATTTCTCTTTGGAAATCCCCCATGTAACCCGACAATGATGCATTTTCTCTTCAAGAATCCCTGATCTTACCCGAAAATCACGCATTTTCACTTCAAAAATACATAATTAATCAAAAATCACAAGCTTTCTCTTAAAAAAAAAAAAAATTAACCCCAAAATCATGTATTTTCTCATTGAAAATCCCTGCTTTACCCTGAAAACCACGCATTTTTACCACAAAAATCCTCCATTTAACAGAAAGTCACGCATTTTCTCTGGAAAACCCCCCATTTAACCAAAACTCACACATTTTCTCTTCCAAAATCCCCCAATTAACCTGGAAATTACACATTTTCTCTTGGAAAATCCCCCATTTAACGTGAAAATCATGCCTTTTCCCTTGGAAAGTCCCCCATTTAACCCGAAAATCACAAATTTTCCTTTGGAAAGTCCCCCATTTAACCCGAAAATCATGCATTCGCTCTACAAAAATCCCCCGTTTATCTCAAACAACACGCATTTTCTCTTCCGAAATCCCCCATTTAACCTGAAAATCATGCATTTTCTCTTCAACTACACCGAATTTTACCTGAGAATCATGATTTTTTTTTTTGCAGAAATCCCCCGTTTAACCCAAAAATCACGCATGTTCTCTGCCAAAATCCCTCATTTAAACGAAAATCAAGCATTGTCTCTGCAAGAAATCCCTCATTTAAACGAAAATCAAGCATTGTCTCTGCAAGAAATCCCTCATTTAAATGAAAATCAAGCATTTTCTCTGCGCAAATACAATATTTAACCCGAAAATGATGCATTTTCCTTGCAGAAATCACCCAATTAACCAAAAATCACGCATATTCTCTTCAGAAATCTCCCATGTAACCCGAAAATCACGCATTATCTCTACGAAAATCACACATTTAATGCAAACATCAGGCATTTTCCCTTAGAGATTCCGCAATTTAACTGAAAATCACACATTTTCTCTTGAAAAATCCCCTATTTAACCCAAAAATCACGCCTTTTCTTTGCAAAAATCCCCCACTTAACACAAAAATCATGCCTTTTCTCTATGAAAATCCCCCATCTAAAAAGAAAATCATGCATTTTCGTTTGGAAAATCCCCCCAATTAAGTGAAAATCACGCATTTTGGCTTCGAAAACCCCCAAATTAACCTGAAACGAAGCATTTCCTCTTCCAAAATACCCCATTTAACCCGAAAATCACGCATTTTCCCTTCAAAAATACCCCATTTAAACAAAAATCACACATTTTCTCTTTGAGAATCCCTGATTTAAACTGGAAATCACGCATATTCTCTTCAAAAATACTCCATTTAACACCAAAATCACACACTTTCTCTAAAAAAAAAAAAAAAAACAAAACAACAACAACAACAAAAAAACGCAATTTCACCACAAAAATCACAGTTTCTCTTCGGAAATCCCTCATTTAACCCAAAACCACACATTTTCTCCTCAAAAATCCCCCATTTAACAAAAAAAATCACACATTTTCACTTCAAGAATCCCCCATTTAACCCCCAAATCACGCATTTCCTCTACAAAATTCTCACATGTAAATGAAAATCACGCATTTTCTCTTTGAAAATCCCCCATTTATCTCAAAAATCACGCCTTTTCTTTGCAAATATCCCCCACTTAACACAAAAATCATGCCTGTTCTCTATGAAAATCCCCCATCTAAAAAGAAAATCATGCATTTTCGTTTGGAAAATCCCCCCATTTAAGTGAAAATCATGCATTTTGGCTTCGAAAACCCCCAATTTAACCTGAAACGAAGCATTTCCTCTTCCAAAATCCCACATTTAACCTGAAAATCAGACATTTTCCCTTCAAAAATACCCCATTTATACAAAAATCACACATTTTCTCTTCAAAAATCTCCCTTTTATCCCAAAAATCACACAATTTCTCTTGCCAAATCCCCCATTTAACTCAAAAATCTTGCCTCTTCTGTTGGAAAATCCCACATTTACCCCAAAATCATGCATTATCTCACATGTAAACGTAAATCATGCATTTTCTTTTCCAAAAATCCCCCATTTAACCAGAAAAAAACGCAATTTCTCTTCGAGAATCCCCCATTTAACCCGAAAATCACGCATTTTCTCTTCAGAAATACCCCACTGAAACAAAAATAATGCATTTTCTCTTTGAGAAACCCTGATTTAAACCAAAAATCATGCATAATCTCTACAAAAATAGCAGTTTAAACCCGAAAATCACCCGTTTTCTCTTCCAAAATCCCCCATTTAACCTGAAAATCACACGTTTTCCCATCAACGATCCCCCATTTAATCTGAAAATCACGCATTTTCTCTTGGAAAATCACCCATTTAACTCGAAAATCACTCATTTTCTCTTCAAAAATCCCTCATTTAACCCCAAAATCAAACACTTTCGCTACAAGAATCTCCCATTTAACCTGAAAATTACGCATTTCCTCTACAAAAATCTCACATGTAAACGAAAATCATGCATTTTCTCTTCGAAAATCCCCCATTTAACCAGAAAAAAAGGCAATTTCTCTTTGGAAATCCCCCATGTAACCCGACAATGATGCATTTTCTCTTCAAGAATCCCTGATCTTACCCGAAAATCACGCATTTTCACTTCAAAAATACATAATTAATCAAAAATCACAAGCTTTCTCTTAAAAAAAAAAAAATTAACCCCAAAATCATGTATTTTCTCATTGAAAATCCCTGCTTTACCCTGAAAACCACGCATTTTTACCACAAAAATCCTCCATTTAACAGAAAGTCACGCATTTTCTCTGGAAAACCCCCCATTTAACCAAAACTCACACATTTTCTCTTCCAAAATCCCCCAATTAACCTGGAAATTACACATTTTCTCTTGGAAAATCCCCCATTTAACGTGAAAATCATGCCTTTTCCCTTGGAAAGTCCCCCATTTAACCCGAAAATCACAAATTTTCCTTTGGAAAGTCCCCCATTTAACCCGAAAATCATGCATTCGCTCTACAAAAATCCCCCGTTTATCTCAAACAACACGCATTTTCTCTTCCGAAATCCCCCATTTAACCTGAAAATCATGCATTTTCTCTTCAACTACACCGAATTTTACCTGAGAATCATGATTTTTTTTTTGCAGAAATCCCCCGTTTAACCCAAAAATCACGCATGTTCTCTGCCAAAATCCCTCATTTAAACGAAAATCAAGCATTGTCTCTGCAAGAAATCCCTCATTTAAACGAAAATCAAGCATTGTCTCTGCAAGAAATCCCTCATTTAAATGAAAATCAAGCATTTTCTCTGCGCAAATACAATATTTAACCCGAAAATGATGCATTTTCCTTGCAGAAATCACCCAATTAACCAAAAATCACGCATATTCTCTTCAGAAATCTCCCATGTAACCCGAAAATCACGCATTATCTCTACGAAAATCACACATTTAATGCAAACATCAGGCATTTTCCCTTAGAGATTCCGCAATTTAACTGAAAATCACACATTTTCTCTTGAAAAATCCCCTATTTAACCCAAAAATCACGCCTTTTCTTTGCAAAAATCCCCCACTTAACACAAAAATCATGCCTTTTCTCTATGAAAATCCCCCATCTAAAAAGAAAATCATGCATTTTCGTTTGGAAAATCCCCCCAATTAAGTGAAAATCACGCATTTTGGCTTCGAAAACCCCCAAATTAACCTGAAACGAAGCATTTCCTCTTCCAAAATACCCCATTTAACCCGAAAATCACGCATTTTCCCTTCAAAAATACCCCATTTAAACAAAAATCACACATTTTCTCTTTGAGAATCCCTGATTTAAACTGGAAATCACGCATATTCTCTTCAAAAATACTCCATTTAACACCAAAATCACACACTTTCTCTAAAAAAAAAAAAAAAAACAAAACAACAACAACAACAAAAAAACGCAATTTCACCACAAAAATCACAGTTTCTCTTCGGAAATCCCTCATTTAACCCAAAACCACACATTTTCTCCTCAAAAATCCCCCATTTAACAAAAAAAATCACACATTTTCACTTCAAGAATCCCCCATTTAACCCCCAAATCACGCATTTCCTCTACAAAATTCTCACATGTAAATGAAAATCACGCATTTTCTCTTTGAAAATCCCCCATTTATCTCAAAAATCACGCCTTTTCTTTGCAAATATCCCCCACTTAACACAAAAATCATGCCTGTTCTCTATGAAAATCCCCCATCTAAAAAGAAAATCATGCATTTTCGTTTGGAAAATCCCCCCATTTAAGTGAAAATCATGCATTTTGGCTTCGAAAACCCCCAATTTAACCTGAAACGAAGCATTTCCTCTTCCAAAATCCCACATTTAACCTGAAAATCAGACATTTTCCCTTCAAAAATACCCCATTTATACAAAAATCACACATTTTCTCTTCAAAAATCTCCCTTTTATCCCAAAAATCACACAATTTCTCTTGCCAAATCCCCCATTTAACTCAAAAATCTTGCCTCTTCTGTTGGAAAATCCCACATTTACCCCAAAATCATGCATTATCTCACATGTAAACGTAAATCATGCATTTTCTTTTCCAAAAATCCCCCATTTAACCAGAAAAAAACGCAATTTCTCTTCGAGAATCCCCCATTTAACCCGAAAATCACGCATTTTCTCTTCAGAAATACCCCACTGAAACAAAAATAATGCATTTTCTCTTTGAGAAACCCTGATTTAAACCAAAAATCATGCATAATCTCTACAAAAATAGCAGTTTAAACCCGAAAATCACCCGTTTTCTCTTCCAAAATCCCCCATTTAACCTGAAAATCACACGTTTTCCCATCAACGATCCCCCATTTAATCTGAAAATCACGCATTTTCTCTTGGAAAATCACCCATTTAACTCGAAAATCACTCATTTTCTCTTCAAAAATCCCTCATTTAACCCCAAAATCAAACACTTTCGCTACAAGAATCTCCCATTTAACCTGAAAATTACGCATTTCCTCTACAAAAATCTCACATGTAAACGAAAATCATGCATTTTCTCTTCGAAAATCCCCCATTTAACCAGAAAAAAAGGCAATTTCTCTTTGGAAATCCCCCATGTAACCCGACAATGATGCATTTTCTCTTCAAGAATCCCTGATCTTACCCGAAAATCACGCATTTTCACTTCAAAAATACATAATTAATCAAAAATCACAAGCTTTCTCTTAAAAAAAAAAAAAATTAACCCCAAAATCATGTATTTTCTCATTGAAAATCCCTGCTTTACCCTGAAAACCACGCATTTTTACCACAAAAATCCTCCATTTAACAGAAAGTCACGCATTTTCTCTGGAAAACCCCCCATTTAACCAAAACTCACACATTTTCTCTTCCAAAATCCCCCAATTAACCTGGAAATTACACATTTTCTCTTGGAAAATCCCCCATTTAACGTGAAAATCATGCCTTTTCCCTTGGAAAGTCCCCCATTTAACCCGAAAATCACAAATTTTCCTTTGGAAAGTCCCCCATTTAACCCGAAAATCATGCATTCGCTCTACAAAAATCCCCCGTTTATCTCAAACAACACGCATTTTCTCTTCCGAAATCCCCCATTTAACCTGAAAATCATGCATTTTCTCTTCAACTACACCGAATTTTACCTGAGAATCATGATTTTTTTTTTTGCAGAAATCCCCCGTTTAACCCAAAAATCACGCATGTTCTCTGCCAAAATCCCTCATTTAAACGAAAATCAAGCATTGTCTCTGCAAGAAATCCCTCATTTAAACGAAAATCAAGCATTGTCTCTGCAAGAAATCCCTCATTTAAATGAAAATCAAGCATTTTCTCTGCGCAAATACAATATTTAACCCGAAAATGATGCATTTTCCTTGCAGAAATCACCCAATTAACCAAAAATCACGCATATTCTCTTCAGAAATCTCCCATGTAACCCGAAAATCACGCATTATCTCTACGAAAATCACACATTTAATGCAAACATCAGGCATTTTCCCTTAGAGATTCCGCAATTTAACTGAAAATCACACATTTTCTCTTGAAAAATCCCCTATTTAACCCAAAAATCACGCCTTTTCTTTGCAAAAATCCCCCACTTAACACAAAAATCATGCCTTTTCTCTATGAAAATCCCCCATCTAAAAAGAAAATCATGCATTTTCGTTTGGAAAATCCCCCCAATTAAGTGAAAATCACGCATTTTGGCTTCGAAAACCCCCAAATTAACCTGAAACGAAGCATTTCCTCTTCCAAAATACCCCATTTAACCCGAAAATCACGCATTTTCCCTTCAAAAATACCCCATTTAAACAAAAATCACACATTTTCTCTTTGAGAATCCCTGATTTAAACTGGAAATCACGCATATTCTCTTCAAAAATACTCCATTTAACACCAAAATCACACACTTTCTCTAAAAAAAAAAAAAAACAAAACAACAACAACAACAAAAAAACGCAATTTCACCACAAAAATCACAGTTTCTCTTCGGAAATCCCTCATTTAACCCAAAACCACACATTTTCTCCTCAAAAATCCCCCATTTAACAAAAAAAATCACACATTTTCACTTCAAGAATCCCCCATTTAACCCCCAAATCACGCATTTCCTCTACAAAATTCTCACATGTAAATGAAAATCACGCATTTTCTCTTTGAAAATCCCCCATTTATCTCAAAAATCACGCCTTTTCTTTGCAAATATCCCCCACTTAACACAAAAATCATGCCTGTTCTCTATGAAAATCCCCCATCTAAAAAGAAAATCATGCATTTTCGTTTGGAAAATCCCCCCATTTAAGTGAAAATCATGCATTTTGGCTTCGAAAACCCCCAATTTAACCTGAAACGAAGCATTTCCTCTTCCAAAATCCCACATTTAACCTGAAAATCAGACATTTTCCCTTCAAAAATACCCCATTTATACAAAAATCACACATTTTCTCTTCAAAAATCTCCCTTTTATCCCAAAAATCACACAATTTCTCTTGCCAAATCCCCCATTTAACTCAAAAATCTTGCCTCTTCTGTTGGAAAATCCCACATTTACCCCAAAATCATGCATTATCTCACATGTAAACGTAAATCATGCATTTTCTTTTCCAAAAATCCCCCATTTAACCAGAAAAAAACGCAATTTCTCTTCGAGAATCCCCCATTTAACCCGAAAATCACGCATTTTCTCTTCAGAAATACCCCACTGAAACAAAAATAATGCATTTTCTCTTTGAGAAACCCTGATTTAAACCAAAAATCATGCATAATCTCTACAAAAATAGCAGTTTAAACCCGAAAATCACCCGTTTTCTCTTCCAAAATCCCCCATTTAACCTGAAAATCACACGTTTTCCCATCAACGATCCCCCATTTAATCTGAAAATCACGCATTTTCTCTTGGAAAATCACCCATTTAACTCGAAAATCACTCATTTTCTCTTCAAAAATCCCTCATTTAACCCCAAAATCAAACACTTTCGCTACAAGAATCTCCCATTTAACCTGAAAATTACGCATTTCCTCTACAAAAATCTCACATGTAAACGAAAATCATGCATTTTCTCTTCGAAAATCCCCCATTTAACCAGAAAAAAAAGGCAATTTCTCTTTGGAAATCCCCCATGTAACCCGACAATGATGCATTTTCTCTTCAAGAATCCCTGATCTTACCCGAAAATCACGCATTTTCACTTCAAAAATACATAATTAATCAAAAATCACAAGCTTTCTCTTAAAAAAAAAAAAAATTAACCCCAAAATCATGTATTTTCTCATTGAAAATCCCTGCTTTACCCTGAAAACCACGCATTTTTACCACAAAAATCCTCCATTTAACAGAAAGTCACGCATTTTCTCTGGAAAACCCCCCATTTAACCAAAACTCACACATTTTCTCTTCCAAAATCCCCCAATTAACCTGGAAATTACACATTTTCTCTTGGAAAATCCCCCATTTAACGTGAAAATCATGCCTTTTCCCTTGGAAAGTCCCCCATTTAACCCGAAAATCACAAATTTTCCTTTGGAAAGTCCCCCATTTAACCCGAAAATCATGCATTCGCTCTACAAAAATCCCCCGTTTATCTCAAACAACACGCATTTTCTCTTCCGAAATCCCCCATTTAACCTGAAAATCATGCATTTTCTCTTCAACTACACCGAATTTTACCTGAGAATCATGATTTTTTTTTTTGCAGAAATCCCCCGTTTAACCCAAAAATCACGCATGTTCTCTGCCAAAATCCCTCATTTAAACGAAAATCAAGCATTGTCTCTGCAAGAAATCCCTCATTTAAACGAAAATCAAGCATTGTCTCTGCAAGAAATCCCTCATTTAAATGAAAATCAAGCATTTTCTCTGCGCAAATACAATATTTAACCCGAAAATGATGCATTTTCCTTGCAGAAATCACCCAATTAACCAAAAATCACGCATATTCTCTTCAGAAATCTCCCATGTAACCCGAAAATCACGCATTATCTCTACGAAAATCACACATTTAATGCAAACATCAGGCATTTTCCCTTAGAGATTCCGCAATTTAACTGAAAATCACACATTTTCTCTTGAAAAATCCCCTATTTAACCCAAAAATCACGCCTTTTCTTTGCAAAAATCCCCCACTTAACACAAAAATCATGCCTTTTCTCTATGAAAATCCCCCATCTAAAAAGAAAATCATGCATTTTCGTTTGGAAAATCCCCCCAATTAAGTGAAAATCACGCATTTTGGCTTCGAAAACCCCCAAATTAACCTGAAACGAAGCATTTCCTCTTCCAAAATACCCCATTTAACCCGAAAATCACGCATTTTCCCTTCAAAAATACCCCATTTAAACAAAAATCACACATTTTCTCTTTGAGAATCCCTGATTTAAACTGGAAATCACGCATATTCTCTTCAAAAATACTCCATTTAACACCAAAATCACACACTTTCTCTAAAAAAAAAAAAAAAACAAAACAACAACAACAACAAAAAAACGCAATTTCACCACAAAAATCACAGTTTCTCTTCGGAAATCCCTCATTTAACCCAAAACCACACATTTTCTCCTCAAAAATCCCCCATTTAACAAAAAAAATCACACATTTTCACTTCAAGAATCCCCCATTTAACCCCCAAATCACGCATTTCCTCTACAAAATTCTCACATGTAAATGAAAATCACGCATTTTCTCTTTGAAAATCCCCCATTTATCTCAAAAATCACGCCTTTTCTTTGCAAATATCCCCCACTTAACACAAAAATCATGCCTGTTCTCTATGAAAATCCCCCATCTAAAAAGAAAATCATGCATTTTCGTTTGGAAAATCCCCCCATTTAAGTGAAAATCACGCATTTTGGCTTCGAAAACCCCCAATTTAACCTGAAACGAAGCATTTCCTCTTCCAAAATCCCACATTTAACCTGAAAATCAGACATTTTCCCTTCAAAAATACCCCATTTATACAAAAATCACACATTTTCTCTTCAAAAATCTCCCTTTTATCCCAAAAATCACACAATTTCTCTTGCCAAATCCCCCATTTAACTCAAAAATCTTGCCTCTTCTGTTGGAAAATCCCACATTTACCCCAAAATCATGCATTATCTCACATGTAAACGTAAATCATGCATTTTCTTTTCCAAAAATCCCCCATTTAACCAGAAAAAAACGCAATTTCTCTTCGAGAATCCCCCATTTAACCCGAAAATCACGCATTTTCTCTTCAGAAATACCCCACTGAAACAAAAATAATGCATTTTCTCTTTGAGAAACCCTGATTTAAACCAAAAATCATGCATAATCTCTACAAAAATAGCAGTTTAAACCCGAAAATCACCCGTTTTCTCTTCCAAAATCCCCCATTTAACCTGAAAATCACACGTTTTCCCATCAACGATCCCCCATTTAATCTGAAAATCACGCATTTTCTCTTGGAAAATCACCCATTTAACTCGAAAATCACTCATTTTCTCTTCAAAAATCCCTCATTTAACCCCAAAATCAAACACTTTCGCTACAAGAATCTCCCATTTAACCTGAAAATTACGCATTTCCTCTACAAAAATCTCACATGTAAACGAAAATCATGCATTTTCTCTTCGAAAATCCCCCATTTAACCAGAAAAAAAAGGCAATTTCTCTTTGGAAATCCCCCATGTAACCCGACAATGATGCATTTTCTCTTCAAGAATCCCTGATCTTACCCGAAAATCACGCATTTTCACTTCAAAAATACATAATTAATCAAAAATCACAAGCTTTCTCTTAAAAAAAAAAAAAATTAACCCCAAAATCATGTATTTTCTCATTGAAAATCCCTGCTTTACCCTGAAAACCACGCATTTTTACCACAAAAATCCTCCATTTAACAGAAAGTCACGCATTTTCTCTGGAAAACCCCCCATTTAACCAAAACTCACACATTTTCTCTTCCAAAATCCCCCAATTAACCTGGAAATTACACATTTTCTCTTGGAAAATCCCCCATTTAACGTGAAAATCATGCCTTTTCCCTTGGAAAGTCCCCCATTTAACCCGAAAATCACAAATTTTCCTTTGGAAAGTCCCCCATTTAACCCGAAAATCATGCATTCGCTCTACAAAAATCCCCCGTTTATCTCAAACAACACGCATTTTCTCTTCCGAAATCCCCCATTTAACCTGAAAATCATGCATTTTCTCTTCAACTACACCGAATTTTACCTGAGAATCATGATTTTTTTTTTTGCAGAAATCCCCCGTTTAACCCAAAATCACGCATGTTCTCTGCCAAAATCCCTCATTTAAACGAAAATCAAGCATTGTCTCTGCAAGAAATCCCTCATTTAAACGAAAATCAAGCATTGTCTCTGCAAGAAATCCCTCATTTAAATGAAAATCAAGCATTTTCTCTGCGCAAATACAATATTTAACCCGAAAATGATGCATTTTCCTTGCAGAAATCACCCAATTAACCAAAAATCACGCATATTCTCTTCAGAAATCTCCCATGTAACCCGAAAATCACGCATTATCTCTACGAAAATCACACATTTAATGCAAACATCAGGCATTTTCCCTTAGAGATTCCGCAATTTAACTGAAAATCACACATTTTCTCTTGAAAAATCCCCTATTTAACCCAAAAATCACGCCTTTTCTTTGCAAAAATCCCCCACTTAACACAAAAATCATGCCTTTTCTCTATGAAAATCCCCCATCTAAAAAGAAAATCATGCATTTTCGTTTGGAAAATCCCCCCAATTAAGTGAAAATCACGCATTTTGGCTTCGAAAACCCCCAAATTAACCTGAAACGAAGCATTTCCTCTTCCAAAATACCCCATTTAACCCGAAAATCACGCATTTTCCCTTCAAAAATACCCCATTTAAACAAAAATCACACATTTTCTCTTTGAGAATCCCTGATTTAAACTGGAAATCACGCATATTCTCTTCAAAAATACTCCATTTAACACCAAAATCACACACTTTCTCTAAAAAAAAAAAAAAAACAAAACAACAACAACAACAAAAAAATCGCAATTTCACCACAAAAATCACAGTTTCTCTTCGGAAATCCCTCATTTAACCCAAAACCACACATTTTCTCCTCAAAAATCCCCCATTTAACAAAAAAAATCACACATTTTCACTTCAAGAATCCCCCATTTAACCCCCAAATCACGCATTTCCTCTACAAAATTCTCACATGTAAATGAAAATCACGCATTTTCTCTTTGAAAATCCCCCATTTATCTCAAAAATCACGCCTTTTCTTTGCAAATATCCCCCACTTAACACAAAAATCATGCCTGTTCTCTATGAAAATCCCCCATCTAAAAAGAAAATCATGCATTTTCGTTTGGAAAATCCCCCCATTTAAGTGAAAATCATGCATTTTGGCTTCGAAAACCCCCAATTTAACCTGAAACGAAGCATTTCCTCTTCCAAAATCCCACATTTAACCTGAAAATCAGACATTTTCCCTTCAAAAATACCCCATTTATACAAAAATCACACATTTTCTCTTCAAAAATCTCCCTTTTATCCCAAAAATCACACAATTTCTCTTGCCAAATCCCCCATTTAACTCAAAAATCTTGCCTCTTCTGTTGGAAAATCCCACATTTACCCCAAAATCATGCATTATCTCACATGTAAACGTAAATCATGCATTTTCTTTTCCAAAAATCCCCCATTTAACCAGAAAAAAACGCAATTTCTCTTCGAGAATCCCCCATTTAACCCGAAAATCACGCATTTTCTCTTCAGAAATACCCCACTGAAACAAAAATAATGCATTTTCTCTTTGAGAAACCCTGATTTAAACCAAAAATCATGCATAATCTCTACAAAAATAGCAGTTTAAACCCGAAAATCACCCGTTTTCTCTTCCAAAATCCCCCATTTAACCTGAAAATCACACGTTTTCCCATCAACGATCCCCCATTTAATCTGAAAATCACGCATTTTCTCTTGGAAAATCACCCATTTAACTCGAAAATCACTCATTTTCTCTTCAAAAATCCCTCATTTAACCCCAAAATCAAACACTTTCGCTACAAGAATCTCCCATTTAACCTGAAAATTACGCATTTCCTCTACAAAAATCTCACATGTAAACGAAAATCATGCATTTTCTCTTCGAAAATCCCCCATTTAACCAGAAAAAAAAGGCAATTTCTCTTTGGAAATCCCCCATGTAACCCGACAATGATGCATTTTCTCTTCAAGAATCCCTGATCTTACCCGAAAATCACGCATTTTCACTTCAAAAATACATAATTAATCAAAAATCACAAGCTTTCTCTTAAAAAAAAAAAAAATTAACCCCAAAATCATGTATTTTCTCATTGAAAATCCCTGCTTTACCCTGAAAACCACGCATTTTTACCACAAAAATCCTCCATTTAACAGAAAGTCACGCATTTTCTCTGGAAAACCCCCCATTTAACCAAAACTCACACATTTTCTCTTCCAAAATCCCCCAATTAACCTGGAAATTACACATTTTCTCTTGGAAAATCCCCCATTTAACGTGAAAATCATGCCTTTTCCCTTGGAAAGTCCCCCATTTAACCCGAAAATCACAAATTTTCCTTTGGAAAGTCCCCCATTTAACCCGAAAATCATGCATTCGCTCTACAAAAATCCCCCGTTTATCTCAAACAACACGCATTTTCTCTTCCGAAATCCCCCATTTAACCTGAAAATCATGCATTTTCTCTTCAACTACACCGAATTTTACCTGAGAATCATGATTTTTTTTTTTGCAGAAATCCCCCGTTTAACCCAAAAATCACGCATGTTCTCTGCCAAAATCCCTCATTTAAACGAAAATCAAGCATTGTCTCTGCAAGAAATCCCTCATTTAAACGAAAATCAAGCATTGTCTCTGCAAGAAATCCCTCATTTAAATGAAAATCAAGCATTTTCTCTGCGCAAATACAATATTTAACCCGAAAATGATGCATTTTCCTTGCAGAAATCACCCAATTAACCAAAAATCACGCATATTCTCTTCAGAAATCTCCCATGTAACCCGAAAATCACGCATTATCTCTACGAAAATCACACATTTAATGCAAACATCAGGCATTTTCCCTTAGAGATTCCGCAATTTAACTGAAAATCACACATTTTCTCTTGAAAAATCCCCTATTTAACCCAAAAATCACGCCTTTTCTTTGCAAAAATCCCCCACTTAACACAAAAATCATGCCTTTTCTCTATGAAAATCCCCCATCTAAAAAGAAAATCATGCATTTTCGTTTGGAAAATCCCCCCAATTAAGTGAAAATCACGCATTTTGGCTTCGAAAACCCCCAAATTAACCTGAAACGAAGCATTTCCTCTTCCAAAATACCCCATTTAACCCGAAAATCACGCATTTTCCCTTCAAAAATACCCCATTTAAACAAAAATCACACATTTTCTCTTTGAGAATCCCTGATTTAAACTGGAAATCACGCATATTCTCTTCAAAAATACTCCATTTAACACCAAAATCACACACTTTCTCTAAAAAAAAAAAAAAAAACAAAACAACAACAACAACAAAAAAACGCAATTTCACCACAAAAATCACAGTTTCTCTTCGGAAATCCCTCATTTAACCCAAAACCACACATTTTCTCCTCAAAAATCCCCCATTTAACAAAAAAAATCACACATTTTCACTTCAAGAATCCCCCATTTAACCCCCAAATCACGCATTTCCTCTACAAAATTCTCACATGTAAATGAAAATCACGCATTTTCTCTTTGAAAATCCCCCATTTATCTCAAAAATCACGCCTTTTCTTTGCAAATATCCCCCACTTAACACAAAAATCATGCCTGTTCTCTATGAAAATCCCCCATCTAAAAAGAAAATCATGCATTTTCGTTTGGAAAATCCCCCCATTTAAGTGAAAATCATGCATTTTGGCTTCGAAAACCCCCAATTTAACCTGAAACGAAGCATTTCCTCTTCCAAAATCCCACATTTAACCTGAAAATCAGACATTTTCCCTTCAAAAATACCCCATTTATACAAAAATCACACATTTTCTCTTCAAAAATCTCCCTTTTATCCCAAAAATCACACAATTTCTCTTGCCAAATCCCCCATTTAACTCAAAAATCTTGCCTCTTCTGTTGGAAAATCCCACATTTACCCCAAAATCATGCATTATCTCACATGTAAACGTAAATCATGCATTTTCTTTTCCAAAAATCCCCCATTTAACCAGAAAAAAAACGCAATTTCTCTTCGAGAATCCCCCATTTAACCCGAAAATCACGCATTTTCTCTTCAGAAATACCCCACTGAAACAAAAATAATGCATTTTCTCTTTGAGAAACCCTGATTTAAACCAAAAATCATGCATAATCTCTACAAAAATAGCAGTTTAAACCCGAAAATCACCCGTTTTCTCTTCCAAAATCCCCCATTTAACCTGAAAATCACACGTTTTCCCATCAACGATCCCCCATTTAATCTGAAAATCACGCATTTTCTCTTGGAAAATCACCCATTTAACTCGAAAATCACTCATTTTCTCTTCAAAAATCCCTCATTTAACCCCAAAATCAAACACTTTCGCTACAAGAATCTCCCATTTAACCTGAAAATTACGCATTTCCTCTACAAAAATCTCACATGTAAACGAAAATCATGCATTTTCTCTTCGAAAATCCCCCATTTAACCAGAAAAAAAAGGCAATTTCTCTTTGGAAATCCCCCATGTAACCCGACAATGATGCATTTTCTCTTCAAGAATCCCTGATCTTACCCGAAAATCACGCATTTTCACTTCAAAAATACATAATTAATCAAAAATCACAAGCTTTCTCTTAAAAAAAAAAAAATTAACCCCAAAATCATGTATTTTCTCATTGAAAATCCCTGCTTTACCCTGAAAACCACGCATTTTTACCACAAAAATCCTCCATTTAACAGAAAGTCACGCATTTTCTCTGGAAAACCCCCCATTTAACCAAAACTCACACATTTTCTCTTCCAAAATCCCCCAATTAACCTGGAAATTACACATTTTCTCTTGGAAAATCCCCCATTTAACGTGAAAATCATGCCTTTTCCCTTGGAAAGTCCCCCATTTAACCCGAAAATCACAAATTTTCCTTTGGAAAGTCCCCCATTTAACCCGAAAATCATGCATTCGCTCTACAAAAATCCCCCGTTTATCTCAAACAACACGCATTTTCTCTTCCGAAATCCCCCATTTAACCTGAAAATCATGCATTTTCTCTTCAACTACACCGAATTTTACCTGAGAATCATGATTTTTTTTTTTGCAGAAATCCCCCGTTTAACCCAAAAATCACGCATGTTCTCTGCCAAAATCCCTCATTTAAACGAAAATCAAGCATTGTCTCTGCAAGAAATCCCTCATTTAAACGAAAATCAAGCATTGTCTCTGCAAGAAATCCCTCATTTAAATGAAAATCAAGCATTTTCTCTGCGCAAATACAATATTTAACCCGAAAATGATGCATTTTCCTTGCAGAAATCACCCAATTAACCAAAAATCACGCATATTCTCTTCAGAAATCTCCCATGTAACCCGAAAATCACGCATTATCTCTACGAAAATCACACATTTAATGCAAACATCAGGCATTTTCCCTTAGAGATTCCGCAATTTAACTGAAAATCACACATTTTCTCTTGAAAAATCCCCTATTTAACCCAAAAATCACGCCTTTTCTTTGCAAAAATCCCCCACTTAACACAAAAATCATGCCTTTTCTCTATGAAAATCCCCCATCTAAAAAGAAAATCATGCATTTTCGTTTGGAAAATCCCCCCAATTAAGTGAAAATCACGCATTTTGGCTTCGAAAACCCCCAAATTAACCTGAAACGAAGCATTTCCTCTTCCAAAATACCCCGTTTAACCCGAAAATCACGCATTTTCCCTTCAAAAATACCCCATTTAAACAAAAATCACACATTTTCTCTTTGAGAATCCCTGATTTAAACTGGAAATCACGCATATTCTCTTCAAAAATACTCCATTTAACACCAAAATCACACACTTTCTCTAAAAAAAAAAAAAAAACAAAACAACAACAACAACAAAAAAACGCAATTTCACCACAAAAATCACAGTTTCTCTTCGGAAATCCCTCATTTAACCCAAAACCACACATTTTCTCCTCAAAAATCCCCCATTTAACAAAAAAAATCACACATTTTCACTTCAAGAATCCCCCATTTAACCCCCAAATCACGCATTTCCTCTACAAAATTCTCACATGTAAATGAAAATCACGCATTTTCTCTTTGAAAATCCCCCATTTATCTCAAAAATCACGCCTTTTCTTTGCAAATATCCCCCACTTAACACAAAAATCATGCCTGTTCTCTATGAAAATCCCCCATCTAAAAAGAAAATCATGCATTTTCGTTTGGAAAATCCCCCCATTTAAGTGAAAATCATGCATTTTGGCTTCGAAAACCCCCAATTTAACCTGAAACGAAGCATTTCCTCTTCCAAAATCCCACATTTAACCTGAAAATCAGACATTTTCCCTTCAAAAATACCCCATTTATACAAAAATCACACATTTTCTCTTCAAAAATCTCCCTTTTATCCCAAAAATCACACAATTTCTCTTGCCAAATCCCCCATTTAACTCAAAAATCTTGCCTCTTCTGTTGGAAAATCCCACATTTACCCCAAAATCATGCATTATCTCACATGTAAACGTAAATCATGCATTTTCTTTTCCAAAAATCCCCCATTTAACCAGAAAAAAACGCAATTTCTCTTCCGAGAATCCCCCATTTAACCCGAAAATCACGCATTTTCTCTTCAGAAATACCCCACTGAAACAAAAATAATGCATTTTCTCTTTGAGAAACCCTGATTTAAACCAAAAATCATGCATAATCTCTACAAAAATAGCAGTTTAAACCCGAAAATCACCCGTTTTCTCTTCCAAAATCCCCCATTTAACCTGAAAATCACACGTTTTCCCATCAACGATCCCCCATTTAATCTGAAAATCACGCATTTTCTCTTGGAAAATCACCCATTTAACTCGAAAATCACTCATTTTCTCTTCAAAAATCCCTCATTTAACCCCAAAATCAAACACTTTCGCTACAAGAATCTCCCATTTAACCTGAAAATTACGCATTTCCTCTACAAAAATCTCACATGTAAACGAAAATCATGCATTTTCTCTTCGAAAATCCCCCATTTAACCAGAAAAAAAAGGCAATTTCTCTTTGGAAATCCCCCATGTAACCCGACAATGATGCATTTTCTCTTCAAGAATCCCTGATCTTACCCGAAAATCACGCATTTTCACTTCAAAAATACATAATTAATCAAAAATCACAAGCTTTCTCTTAAAAAAAAAAAAAATTAACCCCAAAATCATGTATTTTCTCATTGAAAATCCCTGCTTTACCCTGAAAACCACGCATTTTTACCACAAAAATCCTCCATTTAACAGAAAGTCACGCATTTTCTCTGGAAAACCCCCCATTTAACCAAAACTCACACATTTTCTCTTCCAAAATCCCCCAATTAACCTGGAAATTACACATTTTCTCTTGGAAAATCCCCCATTTAACGTGAAAATCATGCCTTTTCCCTTGGAAAGTCCCCCATTTAACCCGAAAATCACAAATTTTCCTTTGGAAAGTCCCCCATTTAACCCGAAAATCATGCATTCGCTCTACAAAAATCCCCCGTTTATCTCAAACAACACGCATTTTCTCTTCCGAAATCCCCCATTTAACCTGAAAATCATGCATTTTCTCTTCAACTACACCGAATTTTACCTGAGAATCATGATTTTTTTTTTGCAGAAATCCCCCGTTTAACCCAAAAATCACGCATGTTCTCTGCCAAAATCCCTCATTTAAACGAAAATCAAGCATTGTCTCTGCAAGAAATCCCTCATTTAAACGAAAATCAAGCATTGTCTCTGCAAGAAATCCCTCATTTAAATGAAAATCAAGCATTTTCTCTGCGCAAATACAATATTTAACCCGAAAATGATGCATTTTCCTTGCAGAAATCACCCAATTAACCAAAAATCACGCATATTCTCTTCAGAAATCTCCCATGTAACCCGAAAATCACGCATTATCTCTACGAAAATCACACATTTAATGCAAACATCAGGCATTTTCCCTTAGAGATTCCGCAATTTAACTGAAAATCACACATTTTCTCTTGAAAAATCCCCTATTTAACCCAAAAATCACGCCTTTTCTTTGCAAAAATCCCCCACTTAACACAAAAATCATGCCTTTTCTCTATGAAAATCCCCCATCTAAAAAGAAAATCATGCATTTTCGTTTGGAAAATCCCCCCAATTAAGTGAAAATCACGCATTTTGGCTTCGAAAACCCCCAAATTAACCTGAAACGAAGCATTTCCTCTTCCAAAATACCCCATTTAACCCGAAAATCACGCATTTTCCCTTCAAAAATACCCCATTTAAACAAAAATCACACATTTTCTCTTTGAGAATCCCTGATTTAAACTGGAAATCACGCATATTCTCTTCAAAAATACTCCATTTAACACCAAAATCACACACTTTCTCTAAAAAAAAAAAAAAAAACAAAACAACAACAACAACAAAAAAACGCAATTTCACCACAAAAATCACAGTTTCTCTTCGGAAATCCCTCATTTAACCCAAAACCACACATTTTCTCCTCAAAAATCCCCCATTTAACAAAAAAAATCACACATTTTCACTTCAAGAATCCCCCATTTAACCCCCAAATCACGCATTTCCTCTACAAAATTCTCACATGTAAATGAAAATCACGCATTTTCTCTTTGAAAATCCCCCATTTATCTCAAAAATCACGCCTTTTCTTTGCAAATATCCCCCACTTAACACAAAAATCATGCCTGTTCTCTATGAAAATCCCCCATCTAAAAAGAAAATCATGCATTTTCGTTTGGAAAATCCCCCCATTTAAGTGAAAATCATGCATTTTGGCTTCGAAAACCCCCAATTTAACCTGAAACGAAGCATTTCCTCTTCCAAAATCCCACATTTAACCTGAAAATCAGACATTTTCCCTTCAAAAATACCCCATTTATACAAAAATCACACATTTTCTCTTCAAAAATCTCCCTTTTATCCCAAAAATCACACAATTTCTCTTGCCAAATCCCCCATTTAACTCAAAAATCTTGCCTCTTCTGTTGGAAAATCCCACATTTACCCCAAAATCATGCATTATCTCACATGTAAACGTAAATCATGCATTTTCTTTTCCAAAAATCCCCCATTTAACCAGAAAAAAACGCAATTTCTCTTCCGAGAATCCCCCATTTAACCCGAAAATCACGCATTTTCTCTTCAGAAATACCCCACTGAAACAAAAATAATGCATTTTCTCTTTGAGAAACCCTGATTTAAACCAAAAATCATGCATAATCTCTACAAAAATAGCAGTTTAAACCCGAAAATCACCCGTTTTCTCTTCCAAAATCCCCCATTTAACCTGAAAATCACACGTTTTCCCATCAACGATCCCCCATTTAATCTGAAAATCACGCATTTTCTCTTGGAAAATCACCCATTTAACTCGAAAATCACTCATTTTCTCTTCAAAAATCCCTCATTTAACCCCAAAATCAAACACTTTCGCTACAAGAATCTCCCATTTAACCTGAAAATTACGCATTTCCTCTACAAAAATCTCACATGTAAACGAAAATCATGCATTTTCTCTTCGAAAATCCCCCATTTAACCAGAAAAAAAAGGCAATTTCTCTTTGGAAATCCCCCATGTAACCCGACAATGATGCATTTTCTCTTCAAGAATCCCTGATCTTACCCGAAAATCACGCATTTTCACTTCAAAAATACATAATTAATCAAAAATCACAAGCTTTCTCTTAAAAAAAAAAAAATTAACCCCAAAATCATGTATTTTCTCATTGAAAATCCCTGCTTTACCCTGAAAACCACGCATTTTTACCACAAAAATCCTCCATTTAACAGAAAGTCACGCATTTTCTCTGGAAAACCCCCCATTTAACCAAAACTCACACATTTTCTCTTCCAAAATCCCCCAATTAACCTGGAAATTACACATTTTCTCTTGGAAAATCCCCCATTTAACGTGAAAATCATGCCTTTTCCCTTGGAAAGTCCCCCATTTAACCCGAAAATCACAAATTTTCCTTTGGAAAGTCCCCCATTTAACCCGAAAATCATGCATTCGCTCTACAAAAATCCCCCGTTTATCTCAAACAACACGCATTTTCTCTTCCGAAATCCCCCATTTAACCTGAAAATCATGCATTTTCTCTTCAACTACACCGAATTTTACCTCGAGAATCATGATTTTTTTTTTGCAGAAATCCCCCGTTTAACCCAAAATCACGCATGTTCTCTGCCAAAATCCCTCATTTAAACGAAAATCAAGCATTGTCTCTGCAAGAAATCCCTCATTTAAACGAAAATCAAGCATTGTCTCTGCAAGAAATCCCTCATTTAAATGAAAATCAAGCATTTTCTCTGCGCAAATACAATATTTAACCCGAAAATGATGCATTTTCCTTGCAGAAATCACCCAATTAACCAAAAATCACGCATATTCTCTTCAGAAATCTCCCATGTAACCCGAAAATCACGCATTATCTCTACGAAAATCACACATTTAATGCAAACATCAGGCATTTTCCCTTAGAGATTCCGCAATTTAACTGAAAATCACACATTTTCTCTTGAAAAATCCCCTATTTAACCCAAAAATCACGCCTTTTCTTTGCAAAAATCCCCCACTTAACACAAAAATCATGCCTTTTCTCTATGAAAATCCCCCATCTAAAAAGAAAATCATGCATTTTCGTTTGGAAAATCCCCCCAATTAAGTGAAAATCACTGCATTTTGGCTTCGAAAACCCCCAAATTAACCTGAAACGAAGCATTTCCTCTTCCAAAATACCCCATTTAACCCTGAAAATCACGCATTTTCCCTTCAAAAATACCCCATTTATAACAAAAATCACACATTTTCTCTTCAAAAATCTCCCTTTTATCCCAAAAATCACACAATTTCTCTTGCCAAATCCCCCATTTAACTCAAAAATCTTGCCTCTTCTGTTGGAAAATCCCACATTTACCCCAAAATCATGCATTATCTCACATGTAAACGTAAATCATGCATTTTCTTTTCCAAAAATCCCCCATTTAACCAGAAAAAAACGCAATTTCTCTTCCGAGAATCCCCCATTTAACCCGAAAATCACGCATTTTCTCTTCAGAAATACCCCACTGAAACAAAAATAATGCATTTTCTCTTTGAGAAACCCTGATTTAAACCAAAAATCATGCATAATCTCTACAAAAATAGCAGTTTAAACCCGAAAATCACCCGTTTTCTCTTCCAAAATCCCCCATTTAACCTGAAAATCACACGTTTTCCCATCAACGATCCCCCATTTAATCTGAAAATCACGCATTTTTCTCTTGGAAAATCACCCATTTAACTCGAAAATCACTCATTTTCTCTTCAAAAATCCCTCATTTAACCCCAAAATCAAACACTTTCGCTACAAGAATCTCCCATTTAACCTGAAAATTACGCATTTCCTCTACAAAAATCTCACATGTAAACGAAAATCATGCATTTTCTCTTCGAAAATCCCCCATTTAACCAGAAAAAAAAGGCAATTTCTCTTTGGAAATCCCCCATGTAACCCGACAATGATGCATTTTCTCTTCAAGAATCCCTGATCTTACCCGAAAATCACGCATTTTCACTTCAAAAATACATAATTAATCAAAAATCACAAGCTTTCTCTTAAAAAAAAAAAAATTAACCCCAAAATCATGTATTTTCTCATTGAAAATCCCTGCTTTACCCTGAAAACCACGCATTTTTACCACAAAAATCCTCCATTTAACAGAAAGTCACGCATTTTCTCTGGAAAACCCCCCATTTAACCAAAACTCACACATTTTCTCTTCCAAAATCCCCCAATTAACCTGGAAATTACACATTTTCTCTTGGAAAATCCCCCATTTAACGTGAAAATCATGCCTTTTCCCTTGGAAAGTCCCCCATTTAACCCGAAAATCACAAATTTTCCTTTGGAAAGTCCCCCATTTAACCCGAAAATCATGCATTCGCTCTACAAAAATCCCCCGTTTATCTCAAACAACACGCATTTTCTCTTCCGAAATCCCCCATTTAACCTGAAAATCATGCATTTTCTCTTCAACTACACCGAATTTTACCTGAGAATCATGATTTTTTTTTTTGCAGAAATCCCCCGTTTAACCCAAAATCACGCATGTTCTCTGCCAAAATCCCTCATTTAAACGAAAATCAAGCATTGTCTCTGCAAGAAATCCCTCATTTAAACGAAAATCAAGCATTGTCTCTGCAAGAAATCCCTCATTTAAATGAAAATCAAGCATTTTCTCTGCGCAAATACAATATTTAACCCGAAAATGATGCATTTTCCTTGCAGAAATCACCCAATTAACCAAAAATCACGCATATTCTCTTCAGAAATCTCCCATGTAACCCGAAAATCACGCATTATCTCTACGAAAATCACACATTTAATGCAAACATCAGGCATTTTCCCTTAGAGATTCCGCAATTTAACTGAAAATCACACATTTTCTCTTGAAAAATCCCCTATTTAACCCAAAAATCACGCCTTTTCTTTGCAAAAATCCCCCACTTAACACAAAAATCATGCCTTTTCTCTATGAAAATCCCCCATCTAAAAAGAAAATCATGCATTTTCGTTTGGAAAATCCCCCCAATTAAGTGAAAATCACGCATTTTGGCTTCGAAAACCCCCAAATTAACCTGAAACGAAGCATTTCCTCTTCCAAAATACCCCATTTAACCCGAAAATCACGCATTTTCCCTTCAAAAATACCCCATTTAAACAAAAATCACACATTTTCTCTTTGAGAATCCCTGATTTAAACTGGAAATCACGCATATTCTCTTCAAAAATTGCTGTTTAGACCCGAAAATCACACGTTTTCTCTTCAAAAATCCCCCCCTTAACCCCAAAATCATGCATTTTCTCTTCAACAATCCCCCGTTTAACTCCAAAATCAAGTATTTTCTCTTGGAAAATCCCCCATATTTTTGAAGGGAAAATGTGTGATTTTCGGGTTAAATAGGGGATTTTTCAAGAGAAAATGTGTGATTTTCAGTTAAATTGCGGAATCTCTAAGGGAAAATGCCTGATGTTTGCATTAAATGTGTGATTTTCGAAGAGATAATGCATGATTTTCAGGTTACATTGGAGCGTTTTGAAGAGAATATGCATGATTTTCGGGATAAATCAGGGATTCTCGAAGAGAAAATGCATCATTTTCGGGTTTAATTGGGGAATTCTCAAAGAGAAATTGCATTTTCTTCTGGTTAAATGGGGGGTTTTCAAAGAGAAAATGCTTGATTTTCGTTTACATGTGAGATTTTTGTAGAGGAAATGCGTGATTTTTTGGATACATGGGGGATTCTTGTAGCAAAAAAGTTTGATTTTGGGGTCAAACGGGGGATTTTTGAAGAGCAGAAGTGTGATTTTCACGTTTAATGGGGGCTTTTTCAAGAGAAAATGTGTGATTTTGGGGGATAATGGGGGATTTTTGAAGAGATAATGTATGATTTTTGGGTAAATGCGGGATTTTCCAAGAGAAAAGGCGAGATTTTTGAGTTGAATGGGGGATTTTCCAAGAGAAATTGTGTGATTTTGGGGATAAAAGGGGGATTTTTGAAGAGAAAATGTGTGGTTTTTGTTTAAATGGGGGACTTTTGAAGAAATAATGCATGATTTGGGGGTTAAACGGGGGATTGCTGAAGAGAAAATGCATGATTTTGGGGTTAAGGGGGGGATTTTTGAAGAGAAAACGTGTGATTTTCGGGTCTAAACAGCAATTTTTGAAGAGAATATGCGTGATTTCCAGTTTAAATCAGGGATTCTCAAAGAGAAAATGTGTGATTTTTGTTTAAATGGGGTATTTTTGAAGGGAAAATGCGTGATTTTCGGGTTAAATGGGGTATTTTGGAAGAGGAAATGCTTCGTTTCAGGTTAATTTGGGGGTTTTCGAAGCCAAAATGCGTGATTTTCACTTAATTGGGGGGATTTTCCAAACGAAAATGCATGATTTTCTTTTTAGATGGGGGATTTTCATAGAGAAAAGGCATGATTTTTGTGTTAAGTGGGGGATTTTTGCAAAGAAAAGGCGTGATTTTTGGGTTAAATAGGGGATTTTTCAAGAGAAAATGTGTGATTTTCAGTTAAATTGCGGAATCTCTAAGGGAAAATGCCTGATGTTTGCATTAAATGTGTGATTTTCGTAGAGATAATGCGTGATTTTCGGGTTACATGGGAGATTTCTGAAGAGAATATGCGTGATTTTTGGTTAATTGGGTGATTTCTGCAAGGAAAATGCATCATTTTCGGGTTAAATATTGTATTTGCGCAGAGAAAATGCTTGATTTTCATTTAAATGAGGGATTTCTTGCAGAGACAATGCTTGATTTTCGTTTAAATGAGGGATTTCTTGCAGAGACAATGCTTGATTTTCGTTTAAATGAGGGATTTTGGCAGAGAACATGCGTGATTTTGGGTTAAACGGGGGATTTCTGCAAAAAAAAAAATCATGATTCTCAGGTAAAATTCGGTGTAGTTGAAGAGAAAATGCATGATTTTCAGGTTAAATGGGGGATTTTGGAAGAGAAAATGCGTGTTGTTTGAGATAAACGGGGGATTTTTGTAGAGCGAATGCATGATTTTCGGGTTAAATGGGGGACTTTCCAAAGGAAAATTTGTGATTTTCGGGTTAAATGGGGGACTTTCCAAGGGAAAAGGCATGATTTTCACGTTAAATGGGGGATTTTCCAAGAGAAAATGTGTAATTTCCAGGTTAATTGGGGGATTTTGGAAGAGAAAATGTGTGAGTTTTGGTTAAATGGGGGGTTTTCCAGAGAAAATGCGTGACTTTCTGTTAAATGGAGGATTTTTGTGGTAAAAATGCGTGGTTTTCAGGGTAAAGCAGGGATTTTCAATGAGAAAATACATGATTTTGGGGTTAATTTTTTTTTTTTTAAGAGAAAGCTTGTGATTTTTGATTAATTATGTATTTTTGAAGTGAAAATGCGTGATTTTCGGGTAAGATCAGGGATTCTTGAAGAGAAAATGCATCATTGTCGGGTTACATGGGGGATTTCCAAAGAGAAATTGCCTTTTTTTCTGGTTAAATGGGGGATTTTCGAAGAGAAAATGCATGATTTTCGTTTACATGTGAGATTTTTGTAGAGGAAATGCGTAATTTTCAGGTTAAATGGGAGATTCTTGTAGCGAAAGTGTTTGATTTTGGGGTTAAATGAGGGATTTTTGAAGAGAAAATGAGTGATTTTCGAGTTAAATGGGTGATTTTCCAAGAGAAAATGCGTGATTTTCAGATTAAATGGGGGATCGTTGATGGGAAAACGTGTGATTTTCAGGTTAAATGGGGGATTTTGGAAGAGAAAACGGGTGATTTTCGGGTTTAAACTGCTATTTTTGTAGAGATTATGCATGATTTTTGGTTTAAATCAGGGTTTCTCAAAGAGAAAATGCATTATTTTTGTTTCAGTGGGGTATTTCTGAAGAGAAAATGCGTGATTTTCGGGTTAAATGGGGGATTCTCGGAAGAGAAATTGCGTTTTTTTCTGGTTAAATGGGGGATTTTTGGAAAAGAAAATGCATGATTTACGTTTACATGTGAGATAATGCATGATTTTGGGGTAAATGTGGGATTTTCCAACAGAAGAGGCAAGATTTTTGAGTTAAATGGGGGATTTGGCAAGAGAAATTGTGTGATTTTTGGGATAAAAGGGAGATTTTTGAAGAGAAAATGTGTGATTTTTGTATAAATGGGGTATTTTTGAAGGGAAAATGTCTGATTTTCAGGTTAAATGTGGGATTTTGGAAGAGGAAATGCTTCGTTTCAGGTTAAATTGGGGGTTTTCGAAGCCAAAATGCATGATTTTCACTTAAATGGGGGGATTTTCCAAACGAAAATGCATGATTTTCTTTTTAGATGGGGGATTTTCATAGAGAACAGGCATGATTTTTGTGTTAAGTGGGGGATATTTGCAAAGAAAAGGCGTGATTTTTGAGATAAATGGGGGATTTTCAAAGAGAAAATGCGTGATTTTCATTTACATGTGAGAATTTTGTAGAGGAAATGCGTGATTTGGGGGTTAAATGGGGGATTCTTGAAGTGAAAATGTGTGATTTTTTTTGTTAAATGGGGGATTTTTGAGGAGAAAATGTGTGGTTTTGGGTTAAATGAGGGATTTCCGAAGAGAAACTGTGATTTTTGTGGTGAAATTGCGTTTTTTTGTTGTTGTTGTTGTTTTGTTTTTTTTTTTTTTTTAGAGAAAGTGTGTGATTTTGGTGTTAAATGGAGTATTTTTGAAGAGAAAATGTGTGATTTGGGGGTGAAATGGGGTATTTTTGTAGAGAAGATGAGTGATTTTCGAGTTAAATCAGGTATTCTCAAAGAGAATATCCATGATTTTTGGGTTTAATGGGGGATTTTTGCAGAAAAATACATGATGTTCGTGTTGAATCACTGATTCTTGAAGAGAAAATGCATGATTTCTGCTTTAAATGTGAGATTTTAACAGAGAAAAAGCGGGATTTTCGGGTTAAGCAGGGTATTTTTTGTAGAGAATATTCGAGACTTTCAGGGTTAAATGGGTATTTTCAAAGAGAAAATCCATGATTTTTGTTTAAATGGGATGTTTTTGAATGGAAAATGCATGATTGTCAGGCTAAATGTGGGATTTTTGAAAATGCATGATTTTCAGGTTAAATGGGGGATTTTTGCAGAGAAAATGTGTGATTTGGGGGTTAAATCAGGGATTCTCAAAAAGAAAATGTGTGATTTTTGTTTAAATGGAGTATTGAAGAGAGAATGTGTGATCTTTGGGACAAATCAAAGATTTTCGAAGAGAAAATGCTTCGTTTTGGGTTACATGGGGGATTTCCAAAGAGAAATTGCATTTTTTTTTCACGTTAAATGGGGGATTTTGAAAAGAAAATGTGTCAGTTATGCGAGGCTAGGCGAGGAAAGGAGAGGAGAGGGTAGCAGAGGCAGGATGAAGCAGGGCGAGGTGAGGTGAGGCGAGGCGAGGCGAGGCGAGGCGAGGCGAGGCAAGGCAAAGGCAAGGCGAGGCGAGGCAAGGCAAAGGCGAGGCGAGGCATGGTGAGGCGAGGTGAGGCGAGGTGAGGAAGGGCGAGACGAGGCGGGGCAAGGCGAGGCGAGGCGTGGCAAGGCGAGGTGAGTCGAGGAGAGGCATAGCTAGCCAAGGCGAGGCGAGGCGGGGCGAGGTGGAGCGGGCTGAGCCAAGGCGGGGCGAGGCGAGGCGAGTCGTGGCAAGGCGAGGCGAGGCGAGGCAAGGTGAGGCGAGGCAAGGCGGGGCGAGGCGGGGCGAAGCGAGGCGAGGCAAGGCGAGGTGAGGCATGACGAGGCAAGGCGAGGTGAGGCGAGGTGAGGCGGGGCGATGCGAGGAGGAGCGAGACGAGGCGCGGCGAGGCGAGGCGTGACGAGGCGAGGCGAGGAGGCGCGACACGAGGCAAGGTGTGACGAGGCGAGGCGAGGCGAGGTGTGGTGAGGCGAGGCAATGGCGAGGCAAGGTGCGGCGAGGCAAGGCGTGATGAGGCAAGGCGAGGAGGAGCGACATGAGGCAAGGTGTGACGAGGCGAGGCAAGGCGAGGTAAGGCAAAGGCGAGGTGAGGTGTGGCAAGGTGAGGCAAAGGCGAAGTGAAACGAGGCGAGGCGTGACGAGGCGAGGCGAGATGAGGCGAGGCGAGGTGAGGCGTGGCGAGGCAAAGGCGAAGCGAGGCGGGGCGAGGTGAGGCTAGGCAAGGTGAGGTGGGGGGAGGCGAGTCAAGGCAAGGCAAAGGCGAGGCGAGGCGAAGCGAGGCGAGACGAGACGTGACGAGGCGAGGCGAGGCAAAGGCAAGGTGAGGCAAGGTGAGATGTGGCGAGGCAAGGCGAAGCGGGGCGGGGCAGGGCGAGAGAAATTTTGGATAAATGGGGGATTTTTCAAGAGAAAATGCATGATTTTGCATTAAATGGGGAATATTTCTGGTGAAAATGTGTAAATTTTGGGTTAAATGGTGATTTTTGAGGAAAAAATGTGTGATTTTCAGGCTTAATGGGGGATTCTCGAAGAGAATATACGAGGTTTTTGGCTTACATTGGAGATTTTTATGGTGAAAATGCGTGATTTTCATTTAAATAAGGTATTTTCCAGAGAAAATGGGTGTTTTTCAGGGTAAATGGGGTTTTTCCTTGAGAAAATGCTGATTTTCAGTTAAATGGTAGATTCTTGAAGAGAAAATGTGTAATTTTGGGGTAAAATGGGGGATTTTCGAAGAGAAACTGTGTGACTTTTGGTTGAAAGGGGTTTTTTATGGTGAAATGCGTGACTTTCGGGATAAATGGGGGATTTTTGAAGAAAAATGCATGATTTTTGGGTTCTATCAGGGATTTTTGTAGCAAAAAATGTGTAGTTTTTGCTTAAACTGGGGATTTTCAGAGAGAAAATGTGTGATTTTCAGATTAAATGGGGGATTCTTGTAGAGAAAATGTGCAGTTTTTGGTTAAATGGGGGATTTTTTGAAGACACAATGCATGATTTTTGAGTTAGATCGGGGATTTTCATGGTGAAAATCATGGTGATTTTCAAATAAATAGGGGATTTTCCAAGAAAAAAACAGGTGATTTGGGGGCTAAATGGGGGATTTTTGAAGAGAAAATGTGTGATTTTCGGTTTAAATGTTTGCGTTTCGAAGAGAAAATGCATGATTTTCGTTTAAATGGGGTATTTTTGATGAAAGTGTGATTTTTGGGTTCAGTGGGGGGTTTTGGCAGGGCAAATGTGTGATTTTTGGGTCAAATGGGGGATTTTTGAAGAGAAAACGTGATTTTTAGTTAAATGGGGGAGTTTCCAAGAGAAAATGCATGATTTACGATTAAATTTGGCATTTTCCAAGAGAAAAATTATTTTGGGTTAAATGGAGTATTTTTGGAGTGAAAATGCGTGATCTTCCGGTTAAATGAGGGATTTTTCCAGAGAAAATGCATGATTTTCAGGTTAAATGAGGGATATTCGGGGTGAAAATGCGTGATTTTCAAGTTAAATGTGGGACCTTTGAAGAGTAAATATGTGACGTTGGGTTCAACTGGGGGTTTCAAAGAGAAAAGTATGTGACTTGGGGGTTAAATGGGGTATTTTTGAAGAGAAAATGCATGAGTTTTGGGTTAAATGGGGGACTTTTGTGGTGAAAATGCGTGACTTTTGGTTAAATGGGGGGTATTTGTGGTGAAAATCGGTGATTTAGGGGTTAAAAGGGGATTTTTGAAGAAAAAAATGTGTGATTTTTGGGTTTAATGGGGGATTCTCAAAGAGAATAAGTGAGATTTTTGGGTTAAATGGGGGATTTTCGGGGCGAAAATGCTTGATTTTAGTTTAAATGGGGGATGTTCCAAGAGAAAATGGGAAATTTTTAGGGTAAATGTGGGCATGGCTTTGCCTGGCCTTGCCTTGACTGGCCTGGATTTGCCTTGCCTGGCTTTGCCTGGCCTTTCTTGGCTTGTCATTTCCTTGCCTGGCCTTGCCTTGCCTTGCCTGGCCTGGCCTTGCCTGGCCTTTCTTGGCTTGTCATTTCCTTGTCTGGCCTTGCCTGGCCTGGCCCTGCCCTTGCCTGCCTTTCCAGTGCCTTGTCTGGCCTTACCTTACCTGGCATGGACTAGCCCTGCTGTGCCTTGCCTTGTCTTGCCTTGCCCTGCCTGGCTTTGCCATGCCTTGCGTGGCCTTGCCTGGCCTGGCCATGCCTGGCCTGGCCTTGCCTTGCCTTGCATGGCCTTGGCTGGCCTGGTTTTGCCTGGCATTTTCTGGCATGGCCGGGCCTTGTCCTGCCAGGCCTTGCCTATCCTTGCCTTTCATAGGCTGATCTTGCCTTGCCTTTCGTAGGCTGACCTTGCCTGGCCTTGCCTGCCCTGGCCTGGCTTTGCCTGGCCTTTCCTTTCCTTCCCTTGCCTTGCATTGCCTTGCCTGGCCTTTCATGGCCTGCCATTTCCTTGCCTGGCTTTGCCTGGCCTGGCCCTCCCTTCCCTGGCCTTCCAGTGCCTTGCCTGGCCTTGTCCTGTCCGGCTCTGCCTTGCCTTGCCTTGCCTTGCCTTGCCTTGCCTTGCCTTGCCTTGCCTTGCCTTGCCTGGCCTGGCCTGGCCTGGCCTGGCCTGGTCTTCCCTGGCCTGGCCTGGCCTGGCCTTGCCTTGCCTTGCCTTGCCTGGCCTGGTCTTGCCTTCCTTTCCCACCCTGGGCTGGCCTGGCCTTGCCTGGCCTGGCCTTTCTTTGCCTGACCTGGCCTGGCCTTGTCTTTCCTGGCTTTTCCTGGTCTTTCCTTGCCTGGCCTTGCCTTGCATTATTTTGCCTTGCCCTGCCTTGACTTGCTTTGCCTTGCCTAGCCATGCCTTGCCTTGGCCTATCATATCTTTGCCTGACGTGGCCTGGCCATGCTTTGCCTGGCCTGACCTTCCCTGGCCTTCCCTGGCCTTGCCTTGCCTGACCTTGCCTGGACTTGCCTTGACTTGCCTTGTTTTTACTGGCATAGCCTTTCCTGGTCTGGCTTGGCCTTGCCTTGCCTGGCCTTCCCTTTCCTTGCCTTGCTTTGTCTTGCCTTGCCTTGCCTGGCCTTGCCTGGCCTGGCCTAGACATGCCTTGTTTTTACTGTCATGGCCTTGCCTAGCCTGGCCTGGCCTTGCTTTGCCTTGCCTTGCCTGGCCATGCCTTTTTTGGCCTGGCTTGCATTACCTGGCGTGGCCTTGCCTTGCCTTGCCTTGCCTGGCCATGCCTTTTTTGGCCTGGCTTGCATTACCTGGCGTGGCCTTGCCTTGCCTGGCCTTGCATATTCCTGCTTTGTGTTCCCTTTCCCGGCCTTGCATTGCATTGTCTTGCCTTGCCTGGATGGGTCAGGCCTTGCCTGGCCTTACTGGACTTGCCTTGCCTTGCCTTGCCTTGCCTTGCCTTGCCTTGCCTTGTCTGACCTGGCCTTGCCTGGCATGGCCTGGCCTGGCCTGGTCTTGCTTTGCCTGGTTTTGCTTTGCCTTGCCTTGCCTTGCCTGGCCTGGCCGTGCCTTTCCTTGCATGGCCTTCCTCATCTTGCCTTGTCTACCCTTGCCTGGTTTTTATTTGGCCTTCCCTTGCCTTGCCAGACCTTGCCTTGCTTTCCCTTGCTTATCCGTACTTGGCCTTTCCTTTCCTTTCCTTTCCTTTCCTTTCCTTTCCTTTCCTTTCCTTTCCTTTCCTTTCCTTGCCTTGCCTTGCCTTGCCTTGCCTTGCCTTGCCTTGCCTTGCCTTGCCTTGCCTTGCCTTGCCTTGCCTTGCCTTGCCTTGCTTAGTTGGGCTTTGCCTTGCCATGACTTGCCTTGCCTTGCCTTTCCTGGCCTTTCCTTCCCTGGCCTTGCCTTTCTGGTCCTTCCTTTGCCTGGCCTGGCCTTGCCTTGCCTCAAGTGTACTGGCCTTGCCTGTCCTGGCCTTGCCTGGCCTGGCCTGGCCTTACCTGGCCCGACCTAGCCTTGCTTTGCCTTGCCTGGTCTTCTCTCACCTTGCCGTGCCTGGCCTGGCGTGGCCTTTCCTTGCCTGGCCTTCCTGGCTTGGTCTGGCCTATCCTTGCCATGCCTGGTCTGGCCTGGCCTGGCCTGGCCTGGTCTTGTTTGGCCTTGCTTTGCCTGGCCTTGCTTGTTTTGGCATGGCCTTGCCTTTCTTTGCCTTGCCTTGCCTTTCCATGTCTTGCCTTGCCTGGACTTGCTTTGCCCGGCCTGGCATGGCCTTGCATTTCCTTGCCTTGCCTGGCCTTCCTCATCTTTCCTGGCCTTGCCTTTCCTTGTCTTTTTTTGCCTTGCCTTGCCTGGGCTTCCTTGCCTTGCCTTGCCTTGCCTTGCCTTGCCTTGCCTTGCCTTGCCTTGCATTGCTTTTCCTTGCCTGGCCTTGCTTTGCTTGGCCTTGCCTTGCCTTGCCTGGCCTGGTCTGGCCTCTCCTGTCCTCGCGTCACCTGGCCTCTCCTGGCTGTGCGTGTATTGGCCTGCCCTTGTATGACCTGGCCTTGCCTTGCCTGGCCTGTAGGGGCATGGCCTTACCTTGTCTGGCCTGGCCTGACCTGTCCATGTATTGCCTGGCCTGGCCTATCCTAGGCTAGCCTGGCTTTGCCTAACCTCTCCTGGCCTGCCATTGCCTTGTCTTTGCCTTGCCTATCCTGGCCTGGCCTGGCCTTGCCTGGGCTTTCCTGATCTGTCCTGGCTTGACCAGGCCTTGCCTGGACTTTCCTGTCATGGCCTTGCCCTGCCTGGCCTGGCCTTGCCTGGCCTTGTCTGGCCTTGCCTGGCCTTGCCTGGCCTTGCCCTGCCTGGCCTGGCCTTGCCTGGCCTTGCCCTGCCTGGCCTGGCCTTGCCTGGCCTCGTCTGGCCTTGCCTGGCCTTGCCTGGCCTTGCCTTACCTGTCCTGGCTTGTCTTAGCCCGGCCTATCCTTGCTTGGACTTGCCTTGCCTTGCCTTGCCTTGCCTTGCCTGGCCTGGCCTGGCCTGGCCTAGCTTGGCCTATCCTTGCTTGGACTTTGCTTGCCTTGCCTTGCCTTGCCTTGCCTTGCCATGCCTTGCCTTGCCTGACATGACGTTGCCTGGCCTGGCCTGGCTTTGCCTTGCCTGGCCTGGCCTGGCCTGGTTTGGATGAGCCTAGCCTTGACAGGCCCGGCCTGGCCTGGCCTTGCTGTGCCTGGTGCCTTCCTTGGCCTTGCCTTATCTGTTTTGACCTCTCCTGGCTTTGCCTCTCCTGGCCTTGCAAGGCCTTGACTCACCTGGCCTCTCAAGACTCCATCTCACCTGGCCTGCACTGGTGTGGCCTGGCCTGGCCTTGCCTGGCCTGGCCTGGCCTGGCCTGACCTTGCTTATCCTTCCCTTGCCTGGCCTGGACTGCACTAACCAGTCCTGGTGTTGCCTTGCATTTTCTTGCAAGGCAACCAGGCCTGGCCTGGCATGGTCTAGACTTGCCTTCCCTTTTTTTTTTTTTTTTGCCTTGCCTGGCCAGGCCTGTCCTAGCCTGGACTTGCCTTGCCTTGTCTTGCCTGGCCTGGACTGCTCTAACCAGGCCTGGCGTTTTCTTGCTTTCTCTTGCATGCCCTGACCTGGCCTGGCCTGGTCTAGCCTGGCCTTCCCTTTTTTTGTCTTGCCTAACCTGGCCTGTCCTAGCCAGGCCTTGCCTGTCCTGGACTTGCCTTGCCTTGCCTGGCCTGGCCTGGCCTGGCCTAGCATTTCCTAGCCTTGCCTGGCCTGGCCTTACCTTGCATTGCCCTGCCTTGCCTGGCATTGCCTTGCCTTGCCTTGCCTGGCCTGCTGTTGCCTGTCTTGGTCTTGCCTGTCCTGGATTTGCTTTGCCTTGCCTTGCCTGGCCTGGCCTGGCATTGCCTTGCCTTGCCTTTCCTTGCCTTGCTCGGCCTGGCCTTAACTTGCCTTGCCCTGCCCAGCCTTACATTGCCTTGCCCTGCCTTGCCTGGCATTGCCTTGCTTTGCTTGGCCTGGCCTTTCCTGGCCTTGCCTTGAGTTTCCTTGCATGGCCTGGCCTAGTTTTGCCTTGCCTTGCTTGGCCTGGCCTGGCCTTGCCTGCCCTCCTGTCACCTGGCCTCTCCTGGCAACGCGTGTACTGGCCTGACCTTGCATGGCCTGGCCTTGCTTTGCCTGGCCTGTCCGGGCATAGCCTTACTTTGTCTGGCCAGGCCTTTCTTTGCCTTGCTGGCCTGGCCATGCCTTGCCTTAACTGGCCTTGTCTGGCCAGGCCTGGCCTCGCCTAACCTTGCCTATCCCTGCATGTGCTTGCATGGCCTTGCCTTGCCACCTCTCCTGGCCTGCCACTGCCTTGCCTGGCTTTGTCTTGCCTGGCCTGTCCGGGCATGGCCTTACTTTGTCTGGCAAGGCCTTGCCTTGCCTTGTTTTGCCTGGCCTGGCCTGACCTATTCTAACTTAGCCTGGCCTTGCCTAACCTTTCCTGGACTTCCATTGCCTTGCCTGGCCTTGCCTGGCATGGACTGGCCTGGCCTTTCTTTGCCTTGCTGGCCTGGCCATGCCTTGCCTTGCCTGGCCTTTCCTGGCCTGACCTGGTCTGGCCTCACCTGGCCTGCCCTGGCTTGGCCTGGCCTCCCTGGCCTGCCCTGGCCTTGCCGTGCCTTGCCTAGTTTTGCCTGGCCTTGCCTTGGCTTGTCTGGCCTGGACTGCATCGACCTGGCCTGGCTGAACCTGGCCTGGCTGAGCCTGTTCTGACTTAGCTGGGTCTGGCCTTGCCTTGCCCTTTCTGGCCTGGCCTGGACTGGACTGGCCTATCCTTGCCCTACCTGGCCTGGACTACACTGACCTAGCTTGGCCTTTCCTTCCCTTGCCTAGCCTGGCCTGGCCTGGCCTTGTCTTGCCTGGCCTGGCCTGGCCTGGCCTGGCTTTGCCTCGCCTTGCCTTCCCTCGCCTGGCCTTTTCTGTTCTCGCCTGGACTCACCTCACCTGGCCTGGTCTGGCATCACCTAGCCTCATCTGACCTTGCCTGACCTCGCCTAACCTTCCCTGGCCTTTCGTCTCCATGCCTTACCTGGACTGGCCGGGCCATCCTTGGACTGCCCCAGCCTGTCCAGGTCTGGCCTTGCCTGACTTTGCATTGCCTTGCCTGGCATTGCCTTGACTTGCATGGCCTGGCCTGGCCTGGCCTGGCCTTCTTTTGTCCGGCTGTGCCTTGCCTGCCCTGGACTGGATTTGCCTTGCCTTGCATTCGCTGTCCTTGCCTTGCTTTGCCTTTCCTTGCCTGGTCTTGCCTGGCCTTGCCTTCCCTTGCTTTGACTTGCCTTGTCTAGCCCTGTCTTCCATTGCCTGGTCTTGCCTGGCCTTGCCTGTCTTGCCCTGGGCTGGCCTGGCCTCGCCTTGCATTGCCTGGACAGGCCTGGCCATGCCTGGCCTTGCCTTCCCTTTCCTTGCTTGGTCTTGCCTGGCCTGCATTTGCCAAGCCATTCCTTGCCTAGCCTTGCCTGGCATTGACTTGCCTTGCCTTGCCTGACCTGGCCTTGACTTGCTTTGCCTTGTTTTTCCTGGCCTTGCCTTACCTTGCCTTGCCTTGCTTTGCCTGGACTTGCCGTGCATTGCCTTTCCTTGCCTTGTCTTGCCTGGCCTGGCTTGGCTTGGCCTAGCATTGCCTTGCATTGCCTTGC